>NW_027411644.1:95040249-95209346 GCF_047663935.1 Musca autumnalis | reverse complement strand
GTAAATCGACATAATTGGCATCAATGGAAAGGTCAAGAAATGACCATCCAAATACTATTTACGTGGGCGGAATGTATCTTCCAGGACTACATATATAAGCTGTATATTAAAAATTTTCACAATTTTTACACAAAAGTTTTGGTCAATTTAACCCTCTAAATATTATCTGATCACTATCTCAAATTGCAAGCCTCTTCTTTGTCATATACTCTTACTTTTGTTAAAATTTCGAGGCGATCGGACTATTATTGTGACCTACAGATCAGCTACAGAATCGGATAAAAATTTTGTTTTTGGTCCATTTTACCCGCTAAATTTCACGATAATCACCTATAACAATAGGTGTCTATTATAGTCTGAACCCGACCTCCATGCAAAATTTCGTGACGATCGGTCTATAATTGCGGCCTGGAGTTTGATTACATTTTATAATGGACATACGGACGGACGGACACACATCTCAAAATCGCTTTATCTCGTCGAGATATGAAGATTGGTATACCACATTGGGGGTCTAGGACCGATATTTCGCGATGTTACATGAATTTTTCCCAAAAGAAACTTATAATACCCTTTTCACATAGTGGTGTAGGGTATAAATAGGCATTTTCTACCTCACTTCTTCGGTCCATTTTCAAACCGAGGAGGATTTTAAATTTGTAAACATATTTTGTTTTTAGCCCTTTTTTCTCTTACGGACTTTGTCGGATTTTTTCGCCCATTGATGCTGTTAAGGATTTATTATCATCCATGTCCCCTCCCTTGTCTTTATCATAAAGCCCCCGAAGTTCGTCTGCAAATATAGATATTTTTATTGATAAAGATATAATAGGGTATAGGGAAAGTACCCCGGCCCTTCCGAAATTCAACAAAATATGTAGCATATTTTCACCGGAGGGCCATCGCTGTACATTCCCTGACAATTTCAGGAAAATCAGTTGAGTAGTTTTTGTAGAAAAGATTAAAATTGAAAAGAGTGGGTGTGGTCAAAAATACTTTGCATAAAAACCTTAGTTGGGTTATGACGAATATTAAAAAGAAAGTTATCCAAATCGGTCCAGCCGTTCTCAACTGCTGTCATTATCAACGAACGGCATTTGATTTTTATTTATATAGATATAGCGTTTTTAAAGAAAAATGGTATACGTGAAGTACCCCGTTCCTTCGGAAATTCGACAAAATATGTAACCTATTTTCACCGGGGGCCATCGCTGTACATTCCCTGACACTTTCCAAAAATTGGTAAAATGTTCCTTCCATAAAACCCAAAGTGCACGCAGAGAAAAAAATATGATTGATCCAACAATATTCGAAGAGCAAAATATGTATTGTAAAGATATTGTTAAATTCCAAATGTAGTATTGTGATTCCAACAATTGGGTTTTGTTAAATCCAAAAATTGTTTTTGTCAACTGGACAATAGTTCTCTCTTTTCTTCGACAATTTTTTCTCTTCTCTCGCTATTCGATGCCGTGTTGCAAAAAAAAAAAACAATTATGGTGAGTTTTGTTTGTATGACATGATGCCTTTATCTTTATCATCTTGCTGAAACCATATGTTTTGATTATTCCCAACATGTGGACGCAAAAATTGTCTATCATAGTCCTATACTGAGCCCCGTTAACCGTTTCTGGGTGACCCTCCACATCTTCGAAAAAATATGGACCGATAATTTTATCAGCCATAACACCGCACCAAACAGTACATCTGGCGGGGTGTAATTCGCGCTGATGTAATGTCCTAGGATTGTGAGTGCCCCAAAATCTACAATTTTGTTTGTTTACATAGCCATTTAAGTGGAAATGAGCTTCATCGCTCATTATAACATTGTTTAAAAAGTTATCATTTTCTCTGGATATTTGACTAAAACGAATATCATATTGCAGGCGAGCCTGATGGTCTTGGGGGATCAGTTGTTGTGCCATTTGAATTTTATACGGAAACATTTTAAGATCCCGCTTCAAAATTCCTTGCAGGGATGTTCTGGAGATTCCCAATTGAGTACAACGACGACGAGTAGAGACAGATCTTCGTTTACACTCTGCCGTACAGCCTCCACAACTGCTTCATTGCGCACAGATCGACCTCTTCCTGGAAAATCTGACACTCTTCCATGTTCCTCAAAACGGGAGACTAAGTTCCTAATCATGTTGTGACTGGGTGCTGTTCGGACATTAAAATGACGACGATAATTTCGTTGAGTTGTAATAATTGACCTTCCAGAAGAATAAAAAAATTCAATGATTTTGACACGTTTCTGCACATCATATGTAGCCATGATTTATCTCCAAAATCCAGTAAATAACCCGCAAAAGACAAAAAAAAAATTATTAAAAACAAAAAAGATATAACCATTTTTAATCCTTCAGTCTTTTTTGGGCCACCCTGTACAAACAATTTGAGCTGAGGATTTTTTGAAAGTACAGACCAAAACGACCCTAGTTGGGTTTTGTTGTGTCAGATCCAGCTTGGATTTTATGGCCCCTTCCTAAACATGGTTAAATATTGACTTTTTAAAGCAATTCTGGAGATAAGGGCAAGAATAAAATATTTGGAGAAATAATGCACTCGAAAAAACTACATTTATTGCTCAAATTGTATAATATATCAAAAATGTTCATAATTTGTATACATTTCGGACCATATCTCCAAAACCATTATCGGACAATAAATGCGACCTGTACGTTGCGAACGGACGGACAGACAGACGGACGGACATGCATAAATCGACTCAGAAAATGATTCTATGCATACCCCTATGGGTCCCAGTGGCACGTGTTTACATATTCCGATTGTGCTCAAACTTTGACAATATTATAATCTAACAAAACTAAACACTTTAGGGGGTGCCGCCTAAAAAAATGCGACAACGATATTTTTAAGCCCTTTAAGCCTCCATGTGCTGGTACTGCCTGATTTCAAGTAGTTTATATTTGTACCCTACACCACTATGTGGAAATGGTATTTTAAGTTTGTTTAGGGACAAATGCATGTAACACCGCGAAATATCAGTCCTAGACCCCCAATGTGGTATACCAATCTTCATATCTCGGCGAGATAAATATATTTTGAGATGTGTGTCCGTCCCTCCGTCCGTCCGTCCGTCTGTCCGTCTGTCCATTATAAATTGTAATCAAACTCCAGGCCGCAATTATGGACTGATCGTCACGAAATTTTGCATGGAGGTCGGGTTCAGACTAGAATAAACTCCTATTGTTATTGGTGATGATCTTCAAATATTTAGCGGATTAAATGGACCAAACACATAATTTTTATCCGATTTTGTAGCTGCTCTGTAGGTCGCAATAATAGTCCGATCGCCCCGAAATTTTAACTAAGGTAAGAGTATATGACAACGAAGAAGCTTGCAATTTGAGATAGTGATAGATAATATTTAGAGGGTTAAATGGACCAAAACTTTTGGGTGAAAATTGTGAATTTTTAACATACAGCTTATATATGTATTCCTGGAAAATACATTCCGCCCACGTAAATAACATTTGGAAGACCAGTTTTTCAGATAACAGAGACACAGCCTAATATATACAGTTATTTCTTTGTAGTGTAATCAGAAGCACCGTGCTCTTGTTTAACTAACGGGCCTACTGCCTAATATATAATAAGTTTTGTGTAGAATACAACATTTCCTCCCACGCTACAATTTGTCTCTATCATGATAGAGATATTGCCAGGATTATTGCAAATTACATGGAGCCCTAGCATATTAATCACCCAATTGAATTTTTATACATATGTATATTGCAGCATGGAGTCGCTTCGACACCTTCTTATACCCTACACACTATGTGGAAAGTGTATTATAAGTTTGTTTTTCGAATAATTCATGTAACACCGCGAAATATGCATATCTCGACGAGATAAAGCCGTTTTGAGATGTGTGTCCCTCCGTCCGTCCATTAAAAATTGTAATCACGCTACAGGCCGCAATTATGGACCAATCTTTACGAAATTTTGCATGGAGGTCGGGTTTAGACCAGAAGAGACCCCTATAGTTTTTGATGATGATCGCAAAATATTAAGGGGATGAAATGGACCAAAAACAAAATTTTTGTCCGATTTTGTAGCGGTTCTGTAGACCACAATAATAGTCCGATCTGCGCGAAGTTTTAAGAAAAATTTGAATTGACAATAAGGAAGAAGCTTGCAATTTAACATGATGGTCAGATAACATTTAGCGGGTTAAATGGACCGAAGCTTTTGTGTGAAAATTGGTAAAATTTTTAATATACATCTTATATCTTCATTCCTGGAAGAAACATTCTGCACCCAAAGGTCATATTCGGAAGACGAATTTTTAACCTTTCCATTGGTGTCAATAATGCTGACGTACGTGGTCAGATAAAAGAGTTATAGCCAGGTATATGCAGGGATTCCACAGTTTCCACAGTAGGGTAGCATATGGTCGGCCTCGTCCGACTATAGCCCTCTCTTGCTTGTTTGGACAAATACAGTCCATATTTGAACCTGACCTATACCTGGTAGATATATATTAGGATGTGTAAAGTATGGACCAATTCGGCCACTTCCTTCAAGAGTTACCGTACGAACAAATTTTCCGAACATTTTTGAAAGTTTGAGGGGGAGGTACCTGAAGAAGTGGACCGATATGGCTTATCTTCAAACTTAAACTATGTTTGGACAAAATATTACTTAGACCAAATTTTGGACCGAATCGGCAGATCCGTTCTAGGGTTATCTTGCGCTCCAACCACCTCATACGGTGCCATAGGGGTTTTTTTGCAACTTTCAGGCTATTTTCTCAGGAAGTATGGACTTGTCCCTAATGAAACTTGTACTGTCGTATGGAGGGCAGTGAGTACAAGTTGCTAAAACAAAAATCTGAGCGATTCGAGAGATGGCCCTAAACTGATTTTTTCCGAAATTTTGTATGGGAGGTACCCGAAGGAGTGGGCCGATTAAGTCCACATTGAAACATTATCTAAGTTTGGTACACATTTTACGATGGGCACAGTATGTACCAATTCGGTTACTCCCTGCAAGAGTTATCGTGCGCACATATTTTCCGAACATTTTCCAACTTTTGTGGGGGAGGTACCGGAAGGAGTAGACCGATATAGCCCATCTTTGAACTTAAACTAAGTTTGGGCAAAATATTACGAAAGCCAAAATTTGAACTGAATCGGTTCATCAATCGGTTGCTCAATCGACTCCAAATTATCTGAAACACATTTCGTCCAAACATACTTGGGGTATAAAACCATTATTTGGATGAGCCACATTTTGGCTAAAATGAGATGTTTTTGGACGAGGCAAAAAATATTGGCATGAAAAGTTAATTTGCGTGGAAGCTGTGACCATATTAATGTTAAACAGGTAAAAAAGCGTTAAGTTCGGTCGGGCCGAACTTTTCATACCCTCCACCATAAAATATTCTAAATGGAATAATTAGTTTTCATTCTTGTCCCCAACTTTAACTGTGTACGTTAAAATGTCAGATACTGTACATAAAATGCTTCATTCGGGAGTCCCTTTTTTATGGTGCCTATATCTAATAATGTATGTTGACAATTTTTGGTGGGTTAGAAATTGGGAGGTACCGTTTTATAGGGGTTATAATAAAACATGGACCAATTTTGACAGTTTTTGATGGGAGCCTTTAATGTTAAATAACTCCTAATTCGGTTAAAAATTGTAGCTGGAATCCTCAAAATACCGAAAATCGGTACATAAGGTGGGAACTTCAAATGTCATTAACAGCTAGTTCGGAGGTATGTGGGCTATACGAAAATATGAACTTAAATGAACAATTTTTGTTGGCTTTAAAATTTCAAGTTACGGAAAGTTCGTCCAAAAATAAAGCTACGGTACGGAAAATCGGGAGGTTTGTTTTGGGGCTATACCAAAACATGGATCTACGTTCGGTTAAAAATTTTAAGTAAAATATTGGGGCTATGTTGAAAATTGTTGATGCAGATGTGTGGTGACCACTACAACCTTCAAATGTCAAATTACAGTAAGTTAAAATTGCCAAATTACAGAAAATTGGGAGGTACCGTTATATGGGAGCTATATCCGAACATGGACCTATGTTGACAATTTTTGATGGAGAGGTGTTGTGACCACTAAGAAGTTCAAATGTCAAATTACTGCTAGTTCGGTTTAATATTGTAGCTAAAATTATAAAATTACTGAAAATCGGGAGGTACTTTTATATGGGGGCTTTATCAATACATCGATCTTTCTTGACAATTTTTGGTGGAGAGGTGTGGTGACCACTAAGAATTTCAAATGGCAAATGTTCAAATTACAGATATTTCGGTTAAAACTTGTAAACATGGACCTATATTCATAATTTTTTCGAATATAAGTTTTTTGGGATGGGGGCTATTCCAAAACATTGACCTACATATGTTCACTAGTTATATAAGTTTTTTGACATTTAAGAACTCTAAATGTCAATTTAAAGCTAAATCGGTCTGAAAATGTAGCTAAAAACGTCAAAATGACGTAAATCGGGGGTACAGTTATATGGGGGCTATACCAAAACGTGGACCCATGTCCACAACTTTTGTTATATAAGTTTATTGACATTTAAGAACCCTTAATGTCAAATTATAGCTAAATCGGTATAAAAATGTAGCTAAAATCGTCAAAATACCGTACATCGGCGGGTACCGTTATATGTGGGCTATACCAAAACGTGGACCTATATATCCCATCATCGGACTTCAGACAATTTTGGTGGAGAGGAGTGGTGACCACTAAGAACTTCAAATGTCAAATGTTCAAATTACAGCTAATTCGGTTAAAACTTGTAGGTAAAAATCTCAAAATACCGAAAATCGGGAGGTACCGTTATATGGGGCTATATCAAAACATGTACCTATGTTTATTAATTTTTTCAAATATAAGTTTTTTGGTCACTTAGAACCCTAAATATCGAATTATAGCTAATTCGGTATAGAAATGTGATTTAAAACGTCAAAATACCTGAAATCGGGCGGTAACGTTATATGGGGGATATTCCAAAACATGGACCTATGTCCACGGTTATATAAGTTTATTGACACTTAAGAACCCTAAATGTCAATTTATAGCTAAATCGGTCTGAAAATGTAGCTAAAAACGTCAAAATACGCTAAATCGGGGGGGTACCGTTATATGGGGCTTTACCAAAACGTGGACCTATGTCCACAACTTTTGTTATATAAGTTAATTGACACTTAAGAGCCCTAAATGTCAAATTATAGCTAAATCGGTCTGAAAATGTAGCTAAAAACGTCAAAATACCGTAAGTCGGGGGGTACCGTTATATGGGGGCTATACCAAAACGTGGACCTATGTCCACAACTTTTGTTATATAAGCTTAGTGACAATTAAGAACCCTAAATGTCAAATTTTAGCTAAATGGGTCTGAAAATGTAGCTAAAAACGTCAAAATACCGTAAATCCGGGGGTACCGTTATATGGGGGCTATAACAAAACGTGGACCTATGTCCACAAGTTTTGTTATATAAGTTTATTGACACTTAAGAGCCCTAAATGTAAAATTACAGCTAAATCGGTCTGAAAATGTAGCTAAAAACGTCAAAATACCGTAAATCCGGGGGTACCGTTATATGGGGGCTATACCAAAACGTAGACCTATGTCCACAACTTTTGTTATATAAGTTTATTGGTACTTAGGAACCCTAAATGTCAAATTATAGCTAAATCGGTCTTAAAATGTAGCTAACAACGTCAAAATACCGTAAATCCGGGGGTACCGTTATATGGGGGCTATACCAAAACGTGGACCTATGTACACAACTTTTGTTATATAAATTTATTGACACTTAAGAACCCTAAATGTCAAAATATAGCTAAATCGGTCTAAAAATTTAGCTAAAAACGGCACAATACCGTAAATCGGGGGGTACCGTTGTATGGGGGCTATACCAAAACGTGGACCGATATAGCCCATCATCGAACTTGACCTGCCTGCAAACAAAAGACGCATTTTCCCAAAGTTTCAGCGTTCTATCTCCATTTTTGTGGATGCTAGAGTGATTACCACAGACGGATGGACGGACGGACGGACAGACGGACGGACGTGCACAGATCGACTCAGAATTTTACCCTGATCAAGAATATGTATACTTTATAGGGTCGCAAATGAGTATTTCAATGTGTTACAAACGGAAAAACAAACTTAATATACCCTCCATACTATGGTGAGGGTATAAAAATAGGTAAAAATGGGTTGAAGCCAACGTGTCTTTTTTGTTTTCTCTTGATTTGTGAATAAACCAAACTTTTCCCGATTTTCCTGTCAAAGTAAAAGTAGAAGCAAACTAAATAAGGATCATCACACTAATGTATTACTTTTCAAAATTTGATCTGCTTCTACCATTAAATAATGCTGACATTTTGAAGCCAATTGTCATTCGAATTCCTTGTACTTGATTGCACATTTTAGTTTTTTACGTTCCGGATCCAATAAATCATTCCCGGTGAAAATCCATCTACTAAAACGCGAGTTACGAGAAATTTCAAAGTAGAAAAATCACATAAAAATGTTTTTATAAATATCGCGAATTTGAAAACTTCAACGATAAGGGAGCTACATTCATTTTATCCCAAAAAATTGTGTGGGATGCTACATCCACGGTTCTTGATTGATCACCTTGAAATAGATATATGTATATCGATGTCGATTTTCATGGTGGACACTGAAATCGGATGCGGACAAAAATTGTATGCACTTTGCGCAAATTAGCGATATTTTATAGGTTTTTTAATGCTAAGATGCAGCCGATGCTACATCTTAGCCTCCAAATTTTACGAATACGAATTTTTTCGTAATTTTATAGCGGGTAAATGGACCTTGATTTTGAAAAAAAGTTGACTTACATTCAATAATTTATCAATACATTTCGCGAGTACTGAGTAACATTTAACAAATATTATGCAATCTACTAACTCAAGCCACTTCCAGATAACTTTTAAGTAGCAATTGCTCGCGGTAAAATAATTAGCATTTTTATAATAAATTTTTCTTTAAAACGAAAATTAAACCGCCATAAATTTTGCCCGCATCAACAAAAAACTGGCTCGCGAACGGATTTGTATTGGGAATTTGTTTCTTAACCAATGTACCAAAAATCTTTGATGTAGCGCGAAAAAAAATTTAAATTTTTTTTTGAAATGGAATATGAAATATTTGACAACATTTGTGATATACCCTCGTTAGCATAAATGCTGAGGGTATAACAAAAAAATCGCCGGAGCGCTTTTTAAATTAATCGCGATAAAACTTCACATTTTCATGTTTTCATGATTTTGCTTGGAAACCGAAATTCCTAATGAAATGGGTTTAGAGCAAATATTGTAGCCGTGAAAATTCCCTACAAGATTGCCTTCTTGACTTTTTTCTAGGTTTAACCAGTTTTGAGATATATAAGTTCGAATTGGGACAATGAACTGACTGTATCGCCTCCTTACAAAACAATGTCATGCACAGTGCGCCTGAATTAACTTTAAGTGTGACGTTTGACCTCGATTTATTTTCGTCGAATTTTTTGTTTTGTTTTTATTTTTCTCATCCATGAACATTGTAGATTCAGCATCTGCAAAAACTTCTCAGGTGTAAGCACCTTCCATATAATGTTGGTTCAGGCGCTCCGTTATGTTAGGCAGTAACTCCTTTATCTAACTGTTACATTGATATAATTTGCATTAAGTGAGAGGTCAAGAGTTGGTCTTCAAGTTTAGTTTTCAAAAGTCGTTCCTTAATATTTAAATTTCTGCTTAAAAATTGAATTTGTATATTTTTCCCACAACAGTTATGGTCAATTTAACACGCTAAATACTATCCGATGTTTATCAACAATTATTGGCACTAACTTTGACCAAAACTATAACCTCGTGAAAACTTTTGTCAGTATTGAACTAAAACTGCGATCTCTAGCGAGATTATGGTTACACTATGCTGTAATTCTGTTATCTGACCACGTACATCAACACGATTAGCATCAATCGAAAAGTCAAGCGTTCCTCTTCATATTATAACTTTCATTGGCTAAACATAGATTCCACGAATAAATATATAGTAATTTCACTAAAAATTTTAGCACTTTTCACACAAAAGTTCTGGTACATTTAACCTGCTAAATATTATCTGATCATTACGTACTTCTATGTCGTCAACCAAAACCTTACATAAAATTTCGCGCCGATCAGAGTATCATTGCGAGCTTCAGAGCGGCTACAAAACTGGATAAAAATTTCGTTTTTGGCCCATTTCATCCCCTAAATATTTCACGGTCATCGCCAAAAACTATAGGGGTCTATTCTGGCCTGAACCCGGCCACCATACAAAATTTCGTTAAGATTGGTCCATTATTGTGTGTGTAAAATTTTTAATGGACGGACGGACGGACACATCTCAAAATCGCTTTATCTCGACGAGATAGAAATTTTGGTATGTCACAAGGGGGGTTTACGACGAATATTTCGCGGTGTTACATGAACTTCTCGAAAAACATACTTATAATACCCTTTACAAACTTGGCACGGAATTCAAAAAATAGATATTTTTCTTAGCAAAAAAGGATATGAATTTTTTGCTTATCAAACGTCTACTGAAAAAAAAATTAACAATACTTCCCCCGCATACAACTTTGGTACAAGAACAACAAGAGATTGTTTGTGAAATGAAACGGAGTAAGTTAGAAATTGGCCATCATCCAATAAATTATTTGGGATTAAATTTTAAGACATGCTCCTTCCCCATCTTGCCGCTGGTCTCGTTTTATCTCTAGATTTTTTCTATATATTTTTTTCGTTGCTTTTATTTCAATGGTATGTAATTTCATATCGAGAAAATATATTTCAAAGACACTTTTATCCTTCGCAAAAGAAAGAAATTCATTCTTGTAGTTCATGAAAAGGAAAATTAAAACGTATTACGAAAGAAAATGGCATACAAAACAAAAACATTTCCAAGGAAAGATATTGTCAACGGAAGGACATTCTGTCTTCAATTTTAAGATCTCAAAAAGTGTCAATTTGGTTGAGCAATTATCTTAATTGTGAACAGAAAAAAAAACTGACTATCGTACACAGCATCTTTAAGAGAGATGAAGAATAAGCCTTGAAGAGTAATGATGCTTGAGAAAAACAAATATTTGTGTATCTATTACGTTACGAAAATATTATAGACAACCCTTTTAAAAGCTTAATAAAAATTCCCAATATTTCTATCTATATAATTGCTCTTCCAATGCAATATTTTAAAGAACTTATTTGTTGTTATACTCTAGACTCTAATGTAGGAAGCGTATTATAAATCTGTTTTGCCCAAAATTCATGTAGCATTCAAATATTCGTTGTACACAAAAATTCATATACCGTTTTCTTATTTCGAAAAGATTACATGATAAATTGTAATAAAACTCAAGGCTGCAATCACGAAATTTGTAACGGAGGTTGGGCGACATCTATACTTATTGGTAAAGCTCGTAAAACATATAATCGAAAAACATAATATTTTCCGAGGCCAATATTTATGTGGATTCTATTACTGTGTTGGTATGTGTAATGAACTTTTTTTGATAGATATAAATGTATGTTATTTTCCTTAATTATTCCTAACGCTAAATTTAGCTAAACTTCTTCAGGGAATTAGTGAGGTGGTTCTTCATTGGGAAAAGATAAGCCAGCCAGCCTTGAAAATCGTGCAGCTGGGTTCGTTGTGCCAGACCTGACTAACCTCGGATCAGCGGTGCGCCTGTTCATCCACAAATTAATTTCCTTTAATGTTAAAATCGGCACGCGACACAAATTTACGATTGATAGGGTCCAAAAGGCTACCTTGGAATCAAAAACTGGAGCAATTTGATAGAGCTGGAACTCAGTGATATAGAGTCGTAGGTTGAGGGAATCGCTGTAGACGACTGCAACTGTTCCAATTCCCATCTAAGAGCCCTCGTCAATAATCTCTATACCGTCTAGAGGTGGTGTGTTGTGGCACAAGGTCTCTCTATGTGGTATGTGTAAATTTTTTTTCTCGAATTTAATCACTAATTCCCTTTGAGCTCGATTGTAGTTTTATTCGTCATATTCGGAACTGCTCTTTGAGGCGAAGGGCACAATTGATTGTCAGTCCCTTACTAAGAGATGTAGTGGTGTTTAGTGCGATCCAGTAGAGCATTAAGGACAGTCTGTGAGGTGCTCGTCGTAGCACCACTGATTAGGATTGATGGCGCTCTTTGCACGCTATTTAGTTTCCAATGTCTTATACCAAGCATTCCACCAAACAAGAACCAGAATCAGGCGTATAATGGTCGTAAAAATGCAATTAATATGCTAGTGCTCCACGTAATTCGCAATAATGCTGGGAATTTCTCTATCATGATAGAAACAAATTGTAGCATGGGAGGAAAATGTTGTATTCTTCACATTATTTCAATTTGGATCAGGGGAAAGGTTTTTAGTTATTTGTCCATATGTAGGCTACTTTGATTGTATATGTCCTCCAGGAAGTAAAATATAGACCAAATTTAAAATTTTTTATTTTTCATACAAAAGTAATGGTGCATTTAACCCACTAGATAATATGAGATCATCATCCAAAATTGTTCTTCGACCTAAACTCTTACATCGTGCAACATCTCGTGCTTATTGATATATAATTGCGTGCTTCTGATTACACTACAAAGAAATAACTGTATATATTAGGCTGTATCTCTGTTATCTGAGCACGTAAATCAACATAATTGGCATCAATGGAAAAGTCAAAAACTGGTCTTCCAAATGTTATTTACGTGGGCGGAATGTATCTTCCAGGAATACATATACAAGCTGTATATGAAAAATTTTCACAATTTTCACACAAAAGTTATGTTACATTTAACCGGCTAAATATTATCTGACCACTATCTCAAATTGAAATTTATTCGTTGTCATATACTCTTACCTTAGTTAAAATTTCGAGGCGATCGGACTATTATTGCGACCTACAGAGCAGCTACAAAATTATGTTTTTGGTCCATTTCACCCGCTAAATATTTCACGATCATCACTAATTGCAATAGGTGTCTATTCTGGTCTGAATCCGACCTCCATGCAAAATTTCGTGGCGATCGGTCCATAATTGCGGCCAGGAGTTTGATTATAATTTATAATGGAAAGACGGACGGACGGACGGACACAAATCTCAAAATCGCTTTATCTCGTCAAGATATGAAGATTGGTATACCACATTGGGGATCTAAGACCGATATTTCGCAATATTTATACCCAACACCAATGTGTGGAAAAGGTATTATAAGTTTGTGTTTCCGAATATTCATGTAACACCGCGAAATATGTATTCGTCGTAGACACCGTGGTATAGCAAATACTGACCATATCTTTATTCCTCGAAGACAAATTTTATACACGTAAATTATATTTGGACAAAGAACTCTCGACCTTTCTATCATGTTGATGTACGTTGTCAGATAACAGAGCTACAGCTTGGTATATATAATGTAACCACAATCACACAAGATATCGCAGTTATTATTCAATACTGACAAAATCGTGCACGAGGTAAGAATTTAGGTCAAAGAAGATCCTTGAAAACATATGAAAAAAGTATTGTCACAGCGTGTTAGCGTTCAAAGCCCAACTTCATAACTTCAAAGGCAGCGCAAAAAGCGTTTATCATAAAGAAATACAAGTCAACGGCCAAATACCCGTGGTTGTATAAAACGCATTTGCATTTAAAAAACCAAAAGTTCTAGGACAGAGAAGCCATCCCACAGTCGATACGTCTGAAGAGCTGCTCAAGTAACAGCGAAACCAGGTCACTTAATTTGGTGACTGTGTGGGTTCGAGTCCTTGGCATTCATTTTTCACTTGCAAACTAATTTCGATTCTCTCGTTTAGAGTTAAGCTTAATCTCTAAACGAGAGAATTAATAATAATTTTATTTTGTTTGTACATGTAAAATATCCATTTGCTTTTTTCAAATAATTTCGATATAAATGCTACGTATAATATCCCACCATACCATTGCTGTCGAAAACGATATCGTTTTCGAATGTTTCTCAATAGTGTTGCGGATATTTTATTCGAGAACGACACACGAGAATGGATTGAAAAGGATTCATTCGTCGCTCAGTTTGTGGCAGGAAACCCTTCTATTACGAATATCGGAAATAATATTATTAGCGAATGAATGACGATAGTTTCTACGATAGTGGCGAAAAACCTGTTTTGTGGAGTTTCTTGATGTTTCTTTTATGTACCTTTTCCGTTTTTATACTCTACATCACTATGTGGGAAGGGTATTATAAGTTGGTTTTGGCCAAAAAGTTTGTAACGCATCGAAATAATGGTCGTAGACACATACATATGTGTGTATACCAAAATGAATGTCTCGACGAGCTGAGTCGATCTGGCTATGTGTGTCCGTCCGTCTGTCCATCTAAACCTTGTAATCACGCTACAGGTCGCAATTTTAATGCGATCGTCACCACATTGATTTTGGTGATGGTCCGATGATATTCACGGGTCGGAATGGTCAAACAATTTATTTAGAAAAAAAATCCACGTTTTATTACTAAGCTAATACCCCTTATAGGTATATCAAAAGCAAAACCTGCTGATGAAAGTAGAATATATCACCTTTGCAACGTTGTAATGTAGGTTGTCGTAGGTAGTCAAACAACGAAGATATTGCAATAGCCGATAGTAGAACACAACTTTTCATTTTTGTGATTTTAATAATAATGACGAATATCACAGCTTTGGTTGCGGACCTTTCAAAGGCAAAGTCTGGCTATGAAAGTAGAAAATCCCATCTTTACATGATGCAAAGTAGGTTGGCGTAGTTGGCCAAATAACGGAGATATCTCAATAGTCGGTAATACATCCCAACAATTTTGATTGGATCGTCACGATTGATTTTGCTAATGGTCGGATATTATTCAGGAAAAATAATTTATAGAAAAGGCCAATGTTTATCTCTCTTCTGTAAGAGGTGTATTGAAAGCAAACCCTGGCAAGGAAAGTAGAAAATATCACCTTTACAACGATGTGAAGTAGGTTGTCATAGGTGGTGAAACAACAGAGATATCGCAATTGTCGTTAATGCATCCCTTTTTCCATTTTGGTGTTTGATGGGGGTCTCACAGATAAAGAAGCCTATTGATGGTTGGCGTACATCCCACATTTCCATTTTTTATTTGAGTTGTACTGACGATGCACTTAAATGTGTTTCAACAAAATTGACCTGTATTAATGTAGACATTCAGAGCGAAGGCGTCAAGCTATCTCAGGTTTAATATTTTGAATTTTACCAGTCAAAAGCTTACGCCCGGGGGCAGTGGTGTAGGGTATCACACAGTCGGCCCCGACCCGACTATAGTCTTAGCTCAGTTGTTATTTCTTTGTTATTTTTGCGACTCGATATATAACTGTTGACATTGTTGTATTGTGTTTGGCAACCTACCCATATGTTGTTTTTATCAACACTTATTGTTTATATTATGCGTTGCATTTATATCGAATTTTTTTAAAAAAAAAGCAAATGGGAATTTTATGCAAAAAACATAAAATTATTTTTTAAAACAAAAAATTTCAATGTAAAAAATGTTTATGGAAACAATTTTTCTTGTGCAGAAAAAACATTCACCAAATGTTCGAAAATGATATCGTTTTCGAACTTTTGACGAACATTCTAATGTTGTGCCAAACATTCGAATAATATCAGCAACTGGTATGGGGGGATAAACAATAAGTGTTGATAAAGACAACATATGGGTAAGTTGGCAAACACAAGACAACAATGTTTATCAAAAGTTACACATTGAGTCGCAAACATAACAAAAAAATAAAAACGGAAAAGGTACTGTCTAAACTTAGTAGTTTATACTTAAAACTATTGTCACCTTTTAACTGTTTTACCTACCATTGAATTACCCTATGAATTTTATTGAATACTAAATATCCTAATCTTTGAACTCTTTTACCTACCATTGAATTCCACTTGAATACTAAATAACTAGCCTAAGTAATTGAAACGAATTGTATTGAAACATATAAATTGTACAAATGAACTTTCTTGTTGGGTTATCGCCCATCTAAAGCTCTCTTCTTGTCCAACCATCCACTCGGTGAGAACGTAACTACCTCTGCTCAATAAAACCCTAAGTATTTTGAACAATCATTGTTTTATTGCATAAATCTAAAACTTCTCTTTTGCGAAACTAAGTAAATAATTTACTAATCCAAGGGATTATTTAAACAACACTCATAATTGCATTTGTCATATTTTAATGTCAACGGACTATTGTTCACCACTCTCCATCTCTATCATTTACAGTCCACATTCTCTTCCTTCAAAAAAAAGCTATCCTAAAAAACAGGTTCCACTGACTCAGCAGCGCAAACCTGCCCACACCGCTGCAACCCGCCTGTACAGGTACATAACAGAAACATCAAGAAACTCAACATAAAATGTTTTTCGCCACTATCGCAGAAACTATCGTCTTTTTCCCTCTCTCACACACTTCCTACGATTTTGAAACCTTAAACTTAAAGACAAAATGTCCTTCCATTGACAAATCATTCCATGGATATTTTTTTTTTGTTTTTTTTTGTTTTGTATGGCATTTTCATCCACAATATGTTTTAATTTTCCTTTTATCATGAACGTCATAGCAACTACGAAAGACTTTATTTCTTTTGAGAAGGCTAAAAGTGGCTTTGAAAATTCTTTTTTCGACACGACATGACATACCAGTTAAATTAACGCAACGAAAATAAATCTATAGGAAAAATCCAAGTATAAAAGAGCAGTAAGATGGAGAGAAGGAGACTGTCTTAAAATACATATAATAGCAAATTATTGCTTGGATGATGACTCATTTCATTTCACAAACAATCAATTATTGTTTTTCGTACTAAACTTGTGTGGGGGTATATTATACACTGATTTGATAAGCAAAAATTTTAAAGGTATTTTTTATTACAAAATACTAAATTTTTTGAATGCCGGGTTTGGATTAACTATTTCAAGTTTTTCAGTTTGCGTTGATAGTATTATCGACAATATGTAATTTTCCACATTATCTGGTTGTGGAATCTGTATTTTTATCGTAAAAAATAAACTATATTCAAAAATGCATTGTTTATTTTTTCGACGCAGCCTTGAAACAAAAAGAGATACACACAAACATACTCGAAATCAATAGCCTATCATATTTTTGCTAGCATTAATTTTTCAATTGGTTTCCGTTAACAATGATTTTTAATTAACTTTCTTTTTTAAGGACAATCTGCTGCTATTGTGTGGTGCGTCGGTCGGCCGGTCAATTGATTGATCACCTCAGGCCCGGTTTGAGACGTATCAGTCCGATTACTGCACATGTCTGGATAAATAATTAATTTGAATGAAAATTTCCTGCTATTGTTTTCATTATTTTAATTTACATTAGTATGTTGTAATGGAAAATTAAAAAAAAATTGCCAATTACCGAGTTATGTTTTAACAACGGACGTATGATTAATATTTATTAGTGGGCAATTTTATTGTTCATTAGTAAAGATGAAGTATGTATGCGGTCAACAGTAGTCATTGTTGAGTTGTAATCAATTGGTCTGTTCCTTTACTTTTGAAAGTGGTAAAACCGGCAAAAGTAGCAAAAGTTGTAATCTGCTTCCATATGAATTATATGGTGTCTGAAGTAAAAGAACGCTTTTCGAGTAAAAAGTTGTAAAACTTGAAGATTCTTGCACGTAAAGGAACAGAGCTAATGAGTCAATGAGCCGGAACGTTTGCTGGTATACATATTAGGGTATAATAATAACACAGCATTAAACACTTTTGTACAACTTTATTTTGAAAATCCACAAAATCAAAATTAATTTCGCAATTCGCGAAATACTACGACACAGTATTTTGAACCTTTTGGGACTTTTCGTAAGCTTCCAGTACGACTTACTTAATGCAATTTTTTGTGCACCCTAATGTATTTGTATTTACTGTTTATGAATTTAGTGGATAAACGTGACAATGAAATTTTGCGCTGAATTTTAAATCAATGACAAATTGTTTATCAAAATATAACATTTTGCAAACAAATATACACCCCGCCTATAATAGGATTGGAGCCTAATATTTGGAAATTTATGATAAATACCGAAAGGAGTTGGCGCGTAAATGAACTGTACCCCACACATTATGTAGGTTGGAATAAAAGTTTTGATGTGCACAGTTTGAACTAAATCGCATATTCTATTCGAAAATTTGTTGGTGTAAGTCAACGCTTTGATTTATCCACCATAGAATGATTCCTCCCAATTTTGAGAACTGTGAAGGCGTTCCTGCTGGGAATTGTCGGTATAAGTCTACGTTTTCATATAGACCACGTAGAAGAGGTACCTCCCAATTTTCGGTATTTTGAAGCTTTTTATACACCACACAATAAGAGTAGTCGTGGATAGATTGGATTATCGTCTCAGCTGGGAAGATTCTTACATTAGGTTCGTAGCCGATCTACTAATAAGGCTGAGAACGGCCAAAAGTCGAACGCCCAAATGCCGAACTTTTTATACCTTCCACCATGAACTATTCTGAGCTTATATAGTATAATTAGTTTTCATTCTGTAACGAAAGTACTTAGGCCCATCATTTTAGGGGAGACGTTTTTGTCCACTGGAAACTCCAAACACCTCATTTTATCTAATTCGGACCCTTAGAAACTTAAATCAAGTGAGCCAAGGCTTTAGTCGGGTCGGGGCCGACTATGTGATACCCTACGCCACTACCCCTGTGCATAAGCTTTTGAGTGGTAAAATTCAAAATATCAAATTTTGGATAGCTTAGCGCCTTTCCTCTGAATGTCTTCATTAATACAGGTCAATTTTGTTGAAACGCATTTAAGTGCATCGTCAGTACAACTCAAATAAAAAATGGAAAAGTGGGATGTACGCTAAACATCAATAGGCTTCTTTCTCAATCCCCAAAATTTCGTGAGGATCCGATCAAAATTCCGACCTGTATTGTGAATGCACAAAAAAAATTGAAAAAGGGACTATTGCGATATCTCTGTTGTGTGACCACGTATGACAATCTACTTCACACCGTTGTAAAGGTGATATTTTCTTCTTTCCTTGTCAGGTTTAGCTTTCGATATACCTCTTACAGAAGAGAGATATTCTCTTTGAAATACAACGTTGGCCTTTTCTCCAAATAAGTTTTTTTTTCACATTCCGACCCCTGATTAATATCCGACCATTGCCAAAATCAATAGGCTTTTTCCACTGTAGGACCCCAAGTAACCCCAAAAATTTCGTTACGATCCGATCAAAATTGCGACCTGAAGCCTGATTACAAAAAAATAAATAAATAAATAAATAAAAAACAAGTGAGCCAAGGCTATAGTCGGGTCAGGGCCGACTATGTGATACCCTACACCACTTCCCCTGTGCATAAGCTTTTGACTGGTAAAATTCAAAATATTAAAATTGGGATAGCTAAGCGCCTTTGCTCTGAATGTCTTCATTAATAAAGGTCAATTTTATTGAAACGCGTTTAAGTGAATCGTCAGAATAACGCAAATAAAAAAATGGAAAAGTGTGATGTATGCCAACCATCAACCATACAAAAAATTAAAAAATAGGACGTATTACCGACTATTGCTATATCTCCGTTATTTGGCCACATACGCCAACATGCTTTACATCATTGTAAAATGGGATTTTCTACTTTCATAGTAGGTCTTTGGTTTTGGAAGGTCCCCAACCAATGCTGTGCTATTCGTCATTATTATTAAAATCGCAAAAATGAGAAGTTGTGTTTTAATAGCGGCTATTGCGATATCTTCATTGTGTTACCACCTACGACAACCTACGTTACATCGTTGCAAAGGTGATATTTTTTACTTTCATCAGCAGGTTTTGCTTTTGATATACCCCTTATAAAAGCGGAGATATTCGCTTTGAAATAAAACGTTGACTTTTTCTCCAAATAAGTTGTTTGCCCATTCCGACCCCTGAATATTATCCGACCATCACCAAAATCAATACGCTTCTTCCTCTGTAGAACTCCCATTAACCCCCAAAATGTCGTGACGATCCGATCAAAATTGCGACCTGTAGCGTGATTATAAAGAAATGGAAAAATGGGATGTATTAACGACTATTGCGATATCTCCGTTATTTGGCCACCTACGCCAACCTACTTTACATCATTGTAAAGATGGGATTTTCTACTTCCATCGTCAGACTTCGTTTTTGGAAGGTCCCCAACCAAAGCTCTCATATTCGTCATTATTATTAAAATCGCAAAAATGAAAAGTTGTGTTCTATTAGCGGCTATTGTGTTATCTTCGTTGTTTGACCACCTACAACAACCTACTATACATCGTTGCAAAGGCGATATTTTCTACTTTCATTAGCAGGTTTTGCTTTTGGCATACCCCCTATAGAAGCTGAGATATTCGGTTTAGAAAAAACATTGTCTTTTTCTCCAAAAAAGTTTTTGCTCATTCCGACCCCTAAATATTATCCGACCATCACCAAAATAAATAGGCTTCTTCCCCTGCGGGACCCCCATCAACACCCATAATTTGGCGACGATCCGATTAAAATTACGACCTGTAGCGTGATTTCTTTAAAAGCGGAAAAATGGGATGTATTAACGACTATTGTGATATCTCCGTTATTTAGCCACCTACACTAACCTACTTTGCATCATTGTAAAGACAGAATTTTCTACTTTCATAGCCAGGTTTTGTTTTTGGAAAGTATCCAACAAAAGCTGTGTTATTATTCATTAGAATTAAAATCGAATAAATGAAAAGTTGGGTTCTATAAGCGACTATTGCGATATCTTCGTTGTTTGACCACCTACGACAACCTACCATACATCGCTGTAAAGGTGATATTTTCTGCTTTCATTAGCAGGCTTTGCCTTTAATATACCCATTATAGATACGGAGATTATCGCTTTGAAATAAAACGTTGACTTTTTCCGCAAATAAGTTTTTTGCCCATTCCGACCCCTCAATATTATCCGACCATCACCAAAATCAATAGGCTTCTTCCCCTCCGGGACCCTCATCAACATCCAAAATTTGGTGACGATCCGATCAAAATTGCGACCTGTAGCGTGATTACAAGGTTTAGATGGACAGACGGACAGACGGACAGACGGACGGACGGACGGACTGACGGACGGACACACATAGCCAGATCGACTCAGCTCGTCGAAACATTCATTTTGGTATATATAAGTATGGGTCTACGACCATTATTTCGATGCGTTACAAACTTTTTGGCCAAAACCAACTTATAATACCCTCCCCACATAGTGGTGTAGGGAATAATAAAAATGGAAAAAATGGGATGTATTACCGACTAATGCGATATCTCCGTTATTTGGCCACCCACGTCAACCTACTTTGCACAATGATGGTATTTTCTACTTTCATAGTCAGACTTTGTTTTTGGAAGTTCCCTAACCAAGGCTGTGATATTCGTCATTATTATTAAAATCGCAAAAATGAAAAGTTGTGTTCTATTAGCGGCTATTGCGATATCTTCGACGACAACCTACGTTAGATCGTTGCAAAGGTGGCATTTTCTACTTTCATTAACAGGTTTTGCTTTTGATATACCTCATATACAAGCGGAGATTTTCGCTTTGAAATAAAATGTTGACTTTTTCCCCAAATAAGTTTTTTGCCCATTCCGACCCCTGAATATTATCCGATCATCACCAAAATCAAAAGGCTTCTTCCCCTACGGTACCTTCATCAACAGCGGCCACTTCGGATGAATATATAGGCCACAACCTTCTAAATACCGAAAATCGTGAGGCACCGTTCTATGGGGGCTATATGAAGATATGGACCTGTAGCGACAAAATTCTGGGGGAAAGTTTTGTACCCCAACGAAGACTAAATACCAAATTTCAGCCATTTCGGAGGAATATTGAGGCCACAACCTTCAAAATACAGAAAATTGGGAGGTACCGTTCTATGGGAGCTATATGAAGGCGCAGACCCATACCAATAAAATTCTGGAAGAAAGTTGTATACCCCCCACCAATAATAAGTACCAAATTTCAGCCATTTCGGTGTGATAACGTAGAGTAAATACTAAATCTCAGCCATTTCTGTTTGCTGTTGTGGCCACAACCTTCAAGATACCGAAAATCGGGAGGTACCGTTCTATGGGGGCTATATGAAGGTGGAAAGTTTTATACCTCAAACTAGCTGACCCGGTCCGCGTTGCTGGCCCGTTGTTTGGGTTCTCCGTGTAAACTTTAGTTATCTATCCAGTATTGATACACCCATAATTAGGCATCCCTCTAGAAACTTCATAATATAAATCAATGTTTTGACATAAATTCCATATAATGGTATCCCCAAATTTAAGATATAAAATCTCTTTTATTATACCCTTCACCATAAATCGACAGTTTAAAGAACTTTGTGTCCCACATATAATGGTCGGTGCACGTCAATTAACATTGCTATATATTGGATTGTTGGTCTCGGTTGGGGTCGTAATTATTACTGCAAAGAATTGGTGGTATAGGTCCACGTTTTGATATAGCTCCCATAGAACGGTACCGGCTGATTTTCGCTATTTTTGAGGATTTAACATCATTATCACACCGAAATAACTAAAATCTGGCTTTAATATATTTTAAAGAGGAGAGCATAAGTATTCGTTTCGACCGAAAGACACGCCTTTTTATTTGCGCTCGGTATGTAACAGTAATAGGTTCACGTTTTGATACAGCTCCCATAAAACAGTACCTCCCGATTTTCGATAGTTCAGAGATATAGCCACTGTTCTGTATACGTCCTCGTTTTGATATAGCTCCCATAGAACGGTGGCTCCTAATATTCGCTATTTTTGGTGGATTTAACCTCATTCAGCCCGATCGAACGTAACGCCTTTTTTCTTCGCGCTCTATATGCAATAGTGGTAAAATACCCCTCAGCGAAATGTATGTTCCTTCGGGATATGTATGGCAACATTTATATAATTCATAAAAAAATTACTTCTATAAATTGTAGTTGTTATTATCGAGATTTTGCTGTATTTAAAAAATGTATCTTTACCTAGCTATTCCAAGGACTGAAATCAATGCTCATGAAGTTTCACTTCCCACATTTTGAGATTATATCCATAATTATAATATTTTCAAAAATCGAACACGATCGCGGTATTCTGATTCCAATGATGATATTTTATTGTATATCAATAACTTTGTCTGATTTCCAATGGATCTTTCTGGAATTTCGATGTTGTGACATCTCAAGTTATCCGGATTTTACTGTATTCCAAAATGTGGAGTTGATCGCGCTGTCCCACTTATTGTTTAGTGTTCAGCGTATATAGCGTTTTTTAGGCACGCTTACAAAATTATGTATATTATCTGAAATAATAAATGTTTGCAAATTTTGTGATATCGCGTTCATCCCAAAATTTTCAAAAATGTATTATTTCAATTAATTAGAACTGTCGTAAGCTGTTTTTATACGGCTAGGAGTAGTGACCGGTGGTCCTCCCCCACAATGTTTTTAAGAAAATCAGAAATCTTTGATATTTTTGAACGTATTGTTTACAGATTGTTTTCCCTGAATGATCGCGGTCATCACAAAGTTTTCAAAAATGTATTATTTCAATTAATATACATAATTTTAGTAAGCGTGACACAGAAATGATGTGAACACTAGCTTGAACAAGTGGGATAGCGCGGTCGTGAGCTATTTTAATACGGCTAAGTGTAGTGACCGGAGGTTCTCCTTCAAATTTTTTGTTTTTAAATCTGAAGTCCATGATATTTTTGAACGTATTGTTTACAGATTGTTTGCAATACTACTGTAATTATTGTCTTGACCCTGAATGGTCTTCGCGGAAGTGAAATATCGCGGTCATCACAAAATTTGCAAACATTTATTATTTCAGATAATATACATAATTTTGTAAGCGTGCCTAAAAAACGCTATATACGCTGAACACTAAACAATAAGTGGGACAGCGCGATCAACTCCACATTTTGGAATACAGTAAAATCCGGATAACTTGAGATGTCACAACATCGAAATTCCAGAAAGATCCATTGGAAATCAGACAAAGTTATTGATATACAATAAAATATCATCATTGGAATCAGAATACCGCGATCGTGTTCGATTTTTGAAAATATTATAATTATGGATATAATCTCAAAATGTGGGAAGTGAAACTTCATGAGCATTGATTTCAGTCCTTGGAATAGCTAGGTAAAGATACATTTTTTAAATACAGCAAAATCTCGATAATAACAACTACAATTTATAGAAGTAATTTTTTTATGAATTATATAAATGTTGCCATACATATCCCGAAGGAACATACATTTCGCTGAGGGGTATTTTACCACTATTGCATATAGAGCGCGAAGAAAAAAGGCGTTACGTTCGATCGGGCTGAATGAGGTTAAATCCACCAAAAATAGCGAATATTAGGAGCCACCGTTCTATGGGAGCTATATCAAAACGAGGACGTATACAGAACAGTGGCTATATCTCTGAACTATCGAAAATCGGGAGGTACTGTTTTATGGGAGCTGTATCAAAACGTGAACCTATTACTGTTACATACCGAGCGCAAATAAAAAGGCGTGTCTTTCGGTCGAAACGAATACTTATGCTCTCCTCTTTAAAATATATTAAAGCCAGATTTTAGTTATTTCGGTGTGATAATGATGTTAAATCCTCAAAAATAGCGAAAATCAGCCGGTACCGTTCTATGGGAGCTATATCAAAACGTGGACCTATACCACCAATTCTTTGCAGTAATAATTACGACCCCAACCGAGACCAACAATCCAATATATAGCAATGTTAATTGACGTGCACCGACCATTATATGTGGGACACAAAGTTCTTTAAACTGTCGATTTATGGTGAAGGGTATAATAAAAGAGATTTTATATCTTAAATTTGGGGATACCATTATATGGAATTTATGTCAAAACATTGATTTATATTATGAAGTTTCTAGAGGGATGCCTAATTATGGGTGTATCAATACTGGATAGATAACTAAAGTTTACACGGAGAACCCAAACAACGGGCCAGCAACGCGGACCGGGTCAGCTAGTCTTTATATATAAAACTCAATTGTCGTTTGTTGGTAATTGAATCAGTTGAAAACGGCTTGAGCGATTTGGATAATTTTTTGTGGAAATGTTAGTCATAGTCCAGTTTAGGTTTTTATGCAAAGAAAAATTGGCCACGCCCACTTTTCCGCCCACTTTTATAAATATGTTATATCTACGGAACTACTCAATAGATTTTCCTGAAATTTGCAGGGAACGTAGAGTGATGGCCCCCGGTTGAAATAGGCCACATATTTGGTTGAATTTCGGATCGGGCGGGGTACCTCCCCTATGCCCTATTTTTGTAAAATGCAATATTTGCAATAATTACAAATGTATCGCCTTGAAAATTAATGTCCGAGTCAATGGCGATTGTGTCTCCGACTTTACGTGCTTATTTGGGTCATTAAGACTGGACAACGCCCACTTTTTTAAATATGTTACGAAACTACTAAATCGATTTTCTTTTGAAACTTTCAGCGAATGTACAGGGTTGGTCCCCGATAAAAATAGGCGACATATTTTTTGACTTTCGGATCGGGCGGGTACCTCCCCTATGCCCTATTTTTGTAAAAATGCAATATTTGCAACAAATACGAATGTATCGGTTTGGGAATTTTTTTGCGAGTCAATGGCGATTGTGTCTCCAAGCTTACGTACTTATTTTGTGACTTAAGATCCGACCACGCTCACTTTCTAATTAGGTTGTATCTACAGGGGATTTTCAAGAAAATCGCGATTTGTCTAAACTTTTAAATCTTTATAAATAAAAATCAAATATCGTTCGTTGGTAATGGCATCAGTTGAGAACGGCTGGACCGATTTTCGACTTGGGTTTTTATGCAAAGAAAATTTGACCATGCCCACTTTTACGCCCACTTTTTTCAATTTTCTATTTTTATCATTTCTACAAAAACTACTGAACCGATTTTCCTGAAATTGTAAGGGAATGTACAGAGATGGTCCTCGCTTAAAATAGGCTACAAATTCAGTTGAATTTCGGAAAGGGCGGGGAACTTCCCCTATACCCTACTTTTTAAAAATGTTATATTTAAAATAATTACGAATGTATCTATTTGGAAGTTAATTTGCGAGACAATTGTGGTTGTGTCTCCGACCTTACCTACTTTTTTAGGAACCACAGACTTGACCATACCCACATTTTAAAATATGTTACATCTACAAAACTACTGAACCGATATTCGTGAAAATGTCAGGGAATGTACAGGCATATTTTCTTGAATTTTGAAGAGGGCATATTTAAAAAAACGCCTTACCTTTATGAAGAAAAATCAAATGCTGTCATAACCCAACTTAGGTTTTTTGGAAAGAAAAGTTTACCACGCCCCCGAAAACAGGTTACATATTTTATTGAATTCCAGAGGGGGCGGGGTACCTCCCCTATGCGATATTTTTTTAAAAAAAACGTTATATTTGCAAAAATTATGTATGTATCGGAATAAAAATTTACGGATTAATCTACAATCTAGGTACTTCTTTGGGGCCTATAGGCCCGACCAAGCCTGTTTTTTTAGTATGTCATAACTCTAATACTACTGAAGGGATTTCCATAAAATTTGCAGCAAAAGCTCAATGTTTGCCGTTGTTATGTGGGGTACCTTCCCCATGCCTTTCTGTTAAACGCTATATGTATAAGCCAAACTTATGATTACATCGGTTTCAGCATACATAGGCAATGAAGTTGTGTGCACCCTAGGACCGGACTAGGCCCACTTTTTTTAATATGTTATATCTTGAAAACTGATGACCACGCCCACTCTTTTCAAAACATTATTTTTCCAAAACTACTGAACCTAATTTTCAGAAAATATTCAGGAATGTCCCGTGGTCCAAAATGCTATATATTTGTAGACAAATTTCGGGGCCTATTATTTTATAATCGGTGTATTTGTTAAACTTATGAGTGCATCAGGTTGCAAATTAGTTTTCGAGACAACGGTGGTTGTCCCCCGATCAAGAAAAACTATATATTTACAAATGTACTTAAATGGTGAGGTTCAACGGTCCATCAGCCATGAAAAGCTAAAACATATAGGTCTTAATAAGCGGGAGAATTCGATTTAATCCTTTTTTTAACTTTTATTATTAGATCTCTTTAGGATAAAGACAGTGACATGGACGATAATAAATCCTAAAAGGCACAAATTGGCGAAAAATCCGACAAAGTCCGTAAGAGAAAAGAAAGGTTACAGACAAAATCTGTTGATAAATTTAAAATCCTTCTCGGTTTGACAATGGACCGAAGAAGTGAGGTAGAAAATACCTACTTTTGAATTAAAACTCATTACGACGGGACAGCAACGCGGACCGGGGTCTGCTAGTTATGTATATTAATTGAAATAATACATTTTTGAAAACTTTGTGATGACCGCGATCATTCAGGGAAAACAATCTGTAAACAATACGTTCAAAAATATCAAAGATTTCTGATTTTCTTAAAAACATTGTAGGGAGGACCACCAGTCGCTATTCTTAGCAGTAAAAAACAGCTTACGACCGTTCTAATTAACTGAAATAATACATTTTTGAAAATTTTGGGATGAACGCGATATTTCACTTCCGCAACGACCATTCAGAGTCAAGACAGTAATTACCATAGCAATGCAAACAATTTGTGAACAATATATTAAAAAGTATCTTGAATTTCGCGGTTTTCTTAAACAATTTGTGGGGAGGACTACCGGTCACTACACATAGCTTGATAAAAAAATTGATTACGACCTATTCTCAGACCTAAAAACACCACATACAAAATTTCATAAGATTTCCCAATCGATTTTTCGGAATTTCTATATAGTGACATCTCATGTTATCGGGATTTTACTGTATTCCAAACTATGGAGTTGACCGCGTTATCCCACATATTGAAGCCAGTGTTATAGCGGTTTTGTAGTCACGCTTACTAAAATTAGGTATATTATCTGAAATAATACATTTTTGAATAATTTGGGATGACCGCGATATTTCACTTCCGCGACGACCATTCAAAAAAATATATAGCCTATTTTCATCACCGATGTTACCAGTACATTATCTGAAATTTTCAAGAAAATCTATTCAGCCGTTTTTGAGTCTATTCGGAACATACAAACATACAAACATACAAACAAACAAACATACTAACATACACACATTGCCTTGATGTGGACTAAATACCAAATTTCAGCAATATCGGAAATATTGAGGCCACAACCTTCAAAATGCCGGAAATCGGGAGGAATCGTTCTTTGGGGTTATCTGAAGGCGTGGACCCATACAAACAAAATTCTGGGGTAACATTTTATATTCCGAGCGAAGGCTAAGTACCAAATTTCAGCCATTTCGGCGTGATAACGAAGCTAAACCCTTCAAAATACCGAAAATCGGGTGGTACCGTTCTATGGAGGCTGTATTAAGGCGTGGGCCTGTACCAACAAATTCCTGTGGGAAAGTTTTATTACCCGATCGAAGACTAAATACCAAATTTAAGCCACTTTGGATGAATATTGAGGTCACAACCTTCAAAATACCGAAAATCGGGAGGTACCGTTCTAAGGGGGCTATATGGAGGCGTGGACTTATACAAGCAAATTTAGAGGGGAACGTTGAATACCCCTAACGAAGACTAAATACCAAATTTTAGCCAATTCAATGGATTATTGTGGCCATAACCTTCAAAATACCGAAAATCGGGAGGTACCGTTCTATGAGGGGATATATGAACGCGTGGACCTGTACCGACAAATTTCTTGTGGAAAGTTTCATACCACCAACGAAGACTAAATACCAAATTTCAGCCATTTCGGAGTAATATTGAGACCACAACCTTCAAAATACCGAAAATCGGAAGGTACCGTTCAATGGGGGGATATATGAACGCGTTGACCTGTACCGACAAAATTCTGGGGGAAAGTTGTATACCACCAACGAACACTTAATACCAAATTTCAGCCATTTCGGTGTGATACCGAAAATCGGGTGGTACCGTTCTATGCGGGCTATATCAAAACATCCTAGGAGTAATAGAAACTTCTATACCAAATTTCAAGGCTCTATCTTAAAAATTGCGAGCGGTATCTTGATTTCCACAGAAGGAGGAACGGACAGACGGACATGATTATATCGAATTCGAATTTTACGCTGATCAAGAATACATATATGTACTTTATAGGGTCTCCGATGAATATTTCGATTACAAACGGAATGACAAATTTAATTATACCCTCCATATTATGGTATCAAAATAACACAGAACATATTGCATCTTTTTTCTGGAAGATGTAAATCTTCCTCTTGTGTCCAATTAAATTTTATTTTAATGCGATTTAATGTGAATGAACATAACTCTAATATGTAAGTGAATAAATAAATCGGTTATTAATATTTTCCTACCATATAAACACACATCATTTTATGTTTATGATGCTGAGTGCTCCACTTTCTTTATCATTATTATATCATTTCCAGAATAATTGCTGACTTTCTTTGTATTTACATCAAGGAAAAATAGAAACCAATTTACTGGAAAGTGGGTCAATTCGATGAATGAGGCTGTCTTTATTCAATTTTTATTTTTTAACAGAAGTGTGTACTTGTCTGTGGATGATATCCACTTCAAATTGTGAAAAAAAAACATTTTGGATGTTTTCCTATTTATCTGGAGTTGGGGGTTCAGTTTTTTTGCGTATATATGTATGTACATACATCGATTTATACATATTTTTTGTTTATCAATAGGTAGGCAATACGTCGTTCAATTTATATATGTCTGTAAATACAGAAAGTAATGAAGCACATCGATATTGTAAATTTTCTATAGACAGAATATGAGATATGCATTTGGCGATGCTCGTCATGGATATGAAGCTCGATAATGAACATACACTCCGGTTCATCTAAATAGAACCGACCAATATTTGTCTACAAATACCGTTATATTTCCAAGGACTTTATGTTGACATGAAGCGTTCGGCGGTGGGATTTTCTTTATTTTTTTGACCTGTAGATGTCCATAGCCAACGAAACTGGGTGGAACCAATCGATTTGCATTCACTTTCCTGAAATAAAAATCAATTTTTGGATTGGAAAGGTAGAAATTTGAGTTATCGCTTCCTTTGTAATTTTATTGTAGTATAGAAATTTTTGAACATAATTCAGTATAAAATTTTGAGTTTATAAATTGTTTCTGCCGATTTCATCATAAAAATATTTTTTGGAGCACTAAGCATCGGTTTTCATCAAATTCCAAGACCCTAATACACATTTTTTGCACAATATTTGTTGGCAATCAACACTCACGGCCTTTATTTACAATATTAAATATCTTTTGTAAAAGTTTACCGCATCTGACAAAGGATTTGAGAAAATTCTTAGTGTGGACATTTTTTCATAAAGCGTTATAACACATATGTGAAACATGTTAGGTATTGAAAATATCGGCTACTATATACTCTACATGTCCACAAAATTATAATTTACAAATCCTCTCCTTTCTAAGATATAACCAAGGCCTACAAGGTCGTCCATTCAGAGTTCAGTTAATAACTAACTAATAATAGATTGTTCATTATTGTCATTTGATTTCATTCAGAGTTCAGTTAACAACGAACTAATAATAGATTGTTCATTATTGTCATTTGATTTCCTTTGTATTTTATGTCACAATAATGTATTTGACAGCAACCTAAATAGTCAGGGCTAACTAGTTTGGGCTGAGGGTCCTACTGTATAGACTGTGGATATAACGGTATTTGTGACAAATATTGGTTGGTTCTAATCAGATGAACCGGAATGTATTTACAAAATACAAATGAAAGCGTTATTAAATACATATGTATGTCGAACTCAAAGCTTTATAGAATAAGCAAAAAATCACAACAACAAAAAAATGTAAAAATCGATAATTTACAGATAGTTCGGCCAACAAATTCAATGCAAATTTCTCAAAACACGTAAAATCGAGCGGTACCGTTATATGTGGTATACACCAAAACATTATCCTGTACTCACGTATTTAAAGTGTACTCACGTATTTTGTGTGCAATTTTTGATGGAGAAGTTTCATGATCAATGAGAACGTCATTGTCAATGTCAGATTATAGTTAATGCGCTTAAAAATTGCTACAAAATTTCTCAAAATACCGAAAATCGGGAGGTACCGTTATATAGGGGCTATAACAAAACATGTGGCCATGTTGATGATTTTTGGTGGAGATGTTTGGTGATACCTGAAAGCCCTAAAAGTCAAATTACAGCAGTTCGATTAAAAATTTTAAATAAAATCCTCAAAATACCTAAAATCGGGAGGTACCGTGCGCCGAACTTGATGGTACCTAGCTTAATGGAACCCTAGATACGAAATTGTAGCTAATTAGGTCGAAAATTTTAACTATAAACCCCAAAATACCTAAAATCGGGCGGTATTAATTGGCTATATCAAAACGTAAACCTAGGTTCACAATTTTTGTTGGGGAAGTTTTTTGACCACTAGTTACCCTAAATGCAAAATTATAGCAAATTCGGTCCGAAAATGTACCGAAAAACTTGAAGATACCTAAAATCAGGCGATACCGTTAAATGCGGAATATATAAAGACCTGAACATGTATTGAACATTTTTGGTATGGGGATATTTTATTCGTAGAAAATAGCTTGATTATTGTAGGTAAAATCCTGAAAATACATGAAATCGGGTGGTAATGTTATAAGGGGTCTGTACCCCGGCGTCGCACGTGGTCGCAGCTAATTTATTGAGAAATTGATAGTTCGAGAGCTCCTCTAAATTAGTGTACCATTAGAACTGCGAGACACCGCTAGACTTTTTAGTAATATCATATCAAAAGCAGGACAAATTATAATTATACACTTGAAAAGGTTCCAAAGCAAATAAGTCTATAAAACAGTAACGCAAATACAATTACTTCTAAACATATTTTAATACGCTATTATCGGATAGCAAAGAAAATCATAAAAAAATTCCAATAACTCGTAATAATATGATCAACTCAAAATCTACGAAGTTCCTTGCGATTCGGAGTGTTTGTTTTAGCAAAAATAAGGTCATGTCATAGGTACCGTTGTTTTAAATATAACGGTACAACCAACGAAATTGTTGCTTTTCTCTCTTAGCTATCATGTTTTCTATCCCTTCATGTTAAATTTTTGGGAACTTTCGAACTTTTTTTTTGGCACAAATTTTGAATTTGGCAACACGGACGGGACGGTAAGAGTCGGACGGGCCGACCATGTGATACTTTACGCCACAACCTCTGGGCACTAGTTTTCCACGGGATTTATTTTATATGATTGCGACATAGTTTAGCCGTCAGTTTATGCATACATAAGTTGATATACACGATAACTTATCATATAGCACATACACCTAGAACCGTATGACGTTTTTCCTTATTTTTAATGGACAGACGGACAGTTTTGGATAAACAGACATATGGCGAATAACAAAATTCCTTTACAATTCCATTTGAAAAAAATTAAAAATTTTTTTTACGAGCACATCTACGATTTTTGGTACAGAGGTAAAGGAAAAAAATCCGGTTTCAAATCTGCTCGCGTTCACGAAATTGGCCATTGCGCGCAAAAGTTATAGCGGTTTTTATTCTCATATAAAGAAAAAATATTTAAAAAATATCTTTTTTGTTGTTATGAGAAAATGTAAGCATAAATCGTTAACAGCATTCCATATCTATTCGTAGATGTTTAAATAGTTATTAAATTTATTATTATTTTCGCGGAAAGTCAACAAATAAAAAAAAATTTTGAAGTAAATCCAAATTATCCTGTCCCAGAATCCGTACAAACCCTCAAAAAATAAATTAAAGAATATATGCGGAATCTAGACAATACGTAGAAAAATATGATACCAAATTTATAGAGATTGGGTACATAAATTGCATATTATAGCAACAACAAAAGAGAAAAACTTATTGTTGGAAAATATTGTTGCAAATATTTTTTTGGTTTGATTCTAAAAATTAAAAAAAATATTTGGCAGCTCTCCAACTATTTTGCTAAAATCCCATAGAATAATGAATGTATACAGTTAAAACTTCATCAAAACATATGGTTTACCATCGCGAGAGTTTAACTGATTACTGTGATAACTTATAAGGGTAGGAAATGAAGAGCAATATTGAAATTACAATCATTCAATTAATATTATAATTAAAAAGCCTGTTATTCGCGAATTAGTTAAAGTCGGTTGATGCGCATCCGTTTTTGGATACAGCGAATCAATCTCTGTCAAAATTTATGCATATTTCGATGTTTCACTCAGGGGCCATTGTGTGCCACCAGTTGCATCATACACTGCAAAAAACCTTAAAGTTGGTAAAAGTCGCGCAATGTGCATACGATTTTGATGCGCATCCGGTTTCGTCAGCGCCTATCAAAAATACGTCCAAATATACCAATTTTAATTAGATTCTTCAAGAACCGCGGATGTGCCTCCACATTCTATTTTTGGTGAAAAACCCATATTACACGCGAATCTCTGTAATTTATGACACGCGTTTTCGCAAATATTATAATCGCGAATAAAGGATTCCATTTACGTAAAAAAATTTCAAGAAAATCGCGGTATAGTACGCGGATTTGTCGAAATAATTTTTTGCTGTTTTTCCTATTTTCAGGGTATCTATATCCGCGGTTTTAGTGGATGGATTCGATCGCGGAAGGTCTCATTAGATCCGTCGCGTAAAAAAACTAAATTCACGCGGGGTACAAAGGAAATTGAATGGCACTTGTAAATTTTAAACTCAAAAAATAGGTTTTTTAAAAAAATCACGCATCAAATATTGGCCTTTAGACTCCAATTACTAGGATGCTGTAAGGAGCACACTCATGAGATATGCATTAAACGACGTAGAATCACGAGTTTTATAATCCTAATGTGAGTTTTGAATATTATCTTATTGCGCGTCCGAATTATTAAAACAATTCAAAAAACCCCGAAAGTCCGGCTTCAAAATGTCAGCATCAATTTTAGGTGGATGCAGTGGATATATCGAAAAATGATACACTAGTATCATATTGCCCATGAAGTAATCTTTGAGTCTTTCTTTGGGCATATGTCTATAAAATGTAAGGTTAAGCCTAAAATCGGAAGGGAGCATAAAAAAACTTGTTGGCTTCAACCCATTTTTACCTATTTTTCTACATTGATGCCAACACAGCTTCCACGTAAATTAATTTTAATGGTCGACCTTATGGGATTCCTCCTAAAACACTTCAGTTTAAATAATGTATATCATACTATATAGAATATGTTAACAGTTCGCGAATTCTGAAAGGGTGAAACTCGGATTCATCGATTGTAAAAAATTTTTGTTTTTCGCCATATACAGTTTTATTCAAACAATTAAAACTTGCATTAGACATATATAACAAAATACCCAAAGAAAATAACTTTCGGTGATTTTTACCGAAAAGGACCAATATTTCGAGGCATTACATTACTGATGACAAAGTGTAGCACAACAGGTAAAACGGCGTTAAGTTCGGCCGGGTCGAACTTGTTATACCCTCCACAACGAATTGTAATGAAGTAAAATGGAACAATTAGTTTCCTTTTGTTTATGAAGAAGACTAAATACCAAATTTTAGCCATTTCGGACGATTATTGTGGGCACAACCTTCAAAATACCGAAAATCGGGACGTACCGTTCTATGGGGGCTATACGAATGCATGGACCTATGCCGAAAAATGTTTTGCAGAATGTTGTATACCCCCAACGAAGACCAAATACCAAATTTAAGCCATTTCCACAACCTTCAAAATGCCGAAAATCGGGAGGTACCGTTCTATGGGGGCTATATGAAGGTGTAGACCTATACCGACAAAATTCTGGGGGGAAATTGTATACCCCCATCGAAGACTAAATACTAAATTTCAGCCATTTCGGAGGAATATTGAGTTCACAACCTACAAAATACCGAAAATCGGGGGGTACCGTTCTATGGGGGCTATACGATGACGTGACACTATACCGAAAAATTTCATTATTGTTTATCTATATATATAAATGAGCTTGGTGATAAGTGATTGACTGACTGACTGACTCATCATCAACGCCCAGCCAAAACGGCTAAAGCTAGGAGCTTGAAATTTTACTAGTGGGTCACTGTTGATGCAAATGTGCGAGATAAGGCCGGGTTTTAGAAAATTCGTCCTGGAACCACAAAAAATGACAACAACAAAAATCCTTATTTTTCATTACTATTACGTACTTATTCACTTAGTTGGCCCTCTGCAAGACATGTGTCAAATTAACAATGCTATAACTTCTTGATATCGTAAGAGATCACGCATAATTTCAAATTTTGTAGTTTACTTCTAGGCGCACTTATTTTATCGTAAACCACTAAATAATAGAAAGACAAGACATTTGTTATCTTCCATTGCAACAGATGTCGCAGTTGGTGATAATGGTGTATAAACATCAATTACGCAAATGAACAAATGAGTTGCTGTTGAAGACAACATTAGGGGAATAAATTCAGAAATCGGCCAGAAATAACAACAACTAAAAACTGTATGGACCTGACTTTTTGGTAATAACTAAATGTTTGCAAATCAATGAAAGTGCAATAGAATTGTGCATATTACCACGATTTATTTGCAATTAAGAATTTTATCGTATATGGAGATGTACAGTCATAACTATTCAATTTTCAATTTCAAAATCTGTAATTTGAAGAAATCGCTAAATAATTAATGAAATCAATAATAGGCCCCAGGAATATAGGAATTTGGTATGGAAATCAAGGTTGGGAAGTGGTGCTTCTAAAAGGAAATGGTTTGGAAAATTACCAATCATGTGTACGAAAAGTGCTAAATGGTACTAAATTTAGTACAATTTAGATTTGGGTAAACGTAAAGAGCTGGAAACCTGAAATTTGGAATTAAGGTTACTGTTGTAGTGTAGGATTGAGATATGAGGGTAGTTTTGGAAATTCGTGCTTTATGTGTACGAAAAGTACTAAATAGTACTAAATTTGGTACAATAGGGATTTGGGTGAACCGATAGAGCTGGAATCCTGATATTTGGAATTGAGATTACTGTTGGAGTGTAGGATTGAAGAACTTTTGGAAATTCGTACTTATGTGTATGAAAAGTACTAAATGGTACTAAATTTGATACAATGGGGATTTGGGTGAACGGATAATAGCTGGAATCTCGAAATTTGGAATTGAGATTACTGGTGGGGTGTAGGATTGAGGTAGTTTTGAAAATTCGTACTTATGGGTACGAAAAGTACTAAATGGTACTAAATTTAGTACAATTTGGATTTGAATGAACGGATAGAGCTGGAAACCTGAAATTTGGAATTAATATTACTGTTGAAGTGTAGGATTGAGATATGAGGGTGGTTTTGGAAATTAGTACTTATGTGTACGGAAAGTACTAAATGGAACTAAATTTTGTATAATGGGGATTTGGGTGAACGGATAGCGCTGGAATCTCTAAATTTGGAACTGAGATTACTGGTGGAGTTTAATATTGTGGAAGTTTTGGAAATTCGTACATAGGGTACGAAAAATACTAAATAGCACTAAATTTGGTACAGTTTCGATTTGGGTGAACGGATAGGGCTTGATTCCTCAAATTTGGACTGAGGATCACTGATGAAGAGTAAGAAAGATGCACCAAAGGGTTTTTGGAAACTTGAGTGTACGAAAAGTAATAATTGGTACTAAATTTAGTACAATTTGGATTTGAGTGAACGGATAGAGCTGGATTCCTGAAATTTGGAATTGATATTACTGTTGGAGTGTAGGACTGGGGAAGTTTTGGAAATTCTTACTTATGTGAATGAAAAGTACTAAATGGTACTAAATTTGGGACAATGGGGATTTGGGTGAACGGATATAGTTGGAATCTCGAAATTTGGAATTGAGATTACTGGTGGGGTGTAGAATTGAGGTAGTTTTGAAAATTCGTACTTATGGGTACGAAAAGTACTAAATGGTACTAAATTTAGTACAATTTGGATTTGGGTGAACGTATGTATGTAGCTGGAAACCTGAAATTTGGAATTAAGATTACTGTGAAGTGTAGGACTGAGATATGAGGGTGGTTTTGGAAATTCGTACTTATGTGTTCGAAAAGTACTAAATTTGGTACAATAGGGATTCGAGTGAACGGACAGAGCTGGAATCCTGAAATTTGAAATTGAGATTAGTGTTGGATCATAGGATTGGGGAAATTTTGGAAATTCGTATTTATGTGTACGAAAAGTACTAAATGGTACTAAATTTATTACAATTTGGATTTGGGTGGACGGATAGATCTGGAATCCTGAATTTTAAGTATTTTAATTTTATTTATTTTAATTTAAAGTATGAATTTTTGTAAACGGAAAGAGTTAGAATTTGCAACCCGTTCGCGGTAGGCTATAGAGGTAGAATTTGGATTTGCGTGACGGATAGTGTTTGAGTCATGAAATTTGAAATTAGGATTACTATTGGAGTGTTGGACTGAGGTAGTAAGGGTAAGAAAAGTACTAAGTGGTACTACCTGTGGTACAATTTGGATTTGGGGGAACGGATAGAGCTGGAATCCTGGAATTTGGTCAGACTGCTGTTGGAGTATAGGATTGAGATGGAAGTAGTTTTTGAAATTCGTACTTATGGGTACGAAATGTACCAAATGGTACAACTTGGATTTGAGTGCGCGGATAGCGCTGGAATCCTGTTATTTGGAATTATGGTTACTGTTGAAGTGAAGGATTAAGGTTGTTTTGGAAAATCGAATTGTACAGAATTTGGTACAATTTGTTTTTGTGTAAAGGGGTTTTTGGAAATTCGTCGTAGAAAGGTACGAAAAGTGCTAAAGTGTACTAAATATGGAATCCATTGTATTAGGCAAACGCAAAGAGCTAGAAATCTGAAATTTTGAACGAATGGTCATTGATGGAGAGTTAGGAAGATGTACCAAAGGGTATTTAGAAACTCGACCTATAAGTGTACGAAAAGTACTAAAAGTTTCTAAATTTGGTACCAATTGCATATTTTTAATGGATAAAGCTAGAATCTTCAAATTTGGTATGGGAATCAAGGTTGGGAAATGGCGTTGAAATAAGGAAATGGTTTTGGAAGTTCGTATTTATGACTACGAGCAGTACTAAATTTGGATTTGGGTGAACGGATAGAGCTGGAATCCTAAAGTTTTGAATTAAGATTACTGTAGGGGTGTAGGATTGAGATAGTTTTAGAAATTCGTACCTTTGGGTACGAAAAGTACTAAATGGTACTAAATTTGGTACAATTTGGATTTAGATGAACGGATAAAGCTGGAATTCTGAAATTTGGAACTAAGATTACTGTCGGACAAAAGAATTGAGGTAGTTTTGGAAATTCGTACTTATGGGTACAGAAAGCACTAAATTTGGTACAATTTGAATTTTAGTAAACGGATAGTGTTGGAATTAGGAATTAAGATTACTGTAGGAGTGTAGTATTGAGGAAATTTTGAAAAGCCGTACGTATGGGTACGAGAAGTACTAAATGGTACTAAATATGGTACAATGTGGATTTGGGTGAACGGGTAGAGCTGGAATCCTGAAATTTTTGTTTGGCAAAGAAATGGTACTAAATTTGATACAATTTGGATTCGGGTGAATTAATAGAGCTGGAATCCTGAAATTTGGAATTACGATTACAGTCGAAGAGTAGGATTCAGGTTGTTTTGAAAAAGCAAACTTATGGTTACGAAAAGCACTAAATGGTACTAAATTTAGTACAATTTGTATGTAGGTGAACGGATAGCGGTGGAATCCTGCAATTTGAAAGTATGATTATTGTAGCCCTGTTGCGTTGAGGAAGTTTTGAAAATTGGTACGAAAATTCTAAATTGTTCTAAATTTAGTACAATTTTAATTTGGTTTAACGGATAGAGTTTGAATCCTGAAATTTGGAAGTAAGATTACTACTAAAGTGAAGGATTGAGGAAGTTTTGGAAAATCTTACTTATGGGTACGAAGAGTTCGACTTGATACTAAGTTTGGTACAATTTGGAATTGGACGAACGGATACAGCTGGAATCTTGAGATTTGGAATTACTGTAATTATTATGGAATTTACTGTAATTATTTTGTATTAATGTCCGTGTATGGCTGAGATATGTCGTCGAAATACGTACCATAAGTATACGAAAATTACTTAATGGTACTCAATTTGTTTTTGGGTGTAGGGACAGTGCTGGAATTTTTATTTTTTGGAGTTAGGGTGTATTGGTGTGCAACGTTGATCTCGCTGTTAATGTGTAAGGGTGAGATACGGCTGATCTTTTTTAAAAACGAACTTAAGGGATACGTACAGTACTAAGATAAAAATAAATATTGATTAAAATTGGTATTAGTGCGACCAAATTTTCAGTGTTTGTCATTTTCATATTATATATTGTTTATTTGCTTTTTATATCCTTTCCGCATACGAAGTAGCGGGCATTTTGCTAGTCTATATATATAAATGAGCTTGGTGATAAGTGATTGACTGACTGACTGACTCATCATCAACGCCCAGCCAAAACGGCTAAAGCTAGGAGCTTGAAATTTTACCAGTGGGTCACTGTTGATGCAAATGTGCGAGATAAGGCCGGGTTTTAGAAAATTCGTCCTGGAACCACAAAAAATAACAACAACAAAAATCCTTATTTTTCATTACTATTACGTACTTATTCACTTAGTTGGCCCTCTGCAAGACATGTGTCAAATTAACAATGCTATAACTTCTTGATATCGTAAGAGATCACACATAATTTCAAATTTTGTAGTTTACTTCTAGGCGCACTTATTTTATCGTAAACCACTAAATAATAGAAAGACAAGACATTTGTTATCTTCCATTGCAACAGATGTCGCAGTTGGTGATAATGCTACAAGCATCAATTACGCAAAAAATATAAACCGATCCTGATTTAGTTTTCACATAACAGGTGTCGCACAAAAGATTTTCATTCGTTAAAATCCAGTTAGAAAAAATGATTACAAACGATGCATTTGTAAAAATTTTGATTTTCAATTTAAAATTAAAACAAAAATTCTTTCAATAAATGATGTTGGGTTTGTTGAACAAATGAGTTGCTCTTGAAGACAACATTAGGGGAATAAATTCAGAAATCGGCCAGAAATAACAACAACTAAAAACTGTATGGACCTGACTTTTTGGTAATAACTAAATGTTTGCAAATCAATGAAAGTGCAATAAAATTGTGCATATTACCACGATTTATTTGCAATTAACCCTTTCGGCGCCAACGTTGCTTATAAGCAACTTCGATTTAACGTCGTTTTATTTAAAACTAACGGAATTTTTTCCTCAAAGAACGCATTGCTTTGGCTAATTGTAGTCCTAAGAATGCAAAAATTATAAAGAAGTGCCAGTTGTATCCCGATCAACAGAACTACGATGCATTATTCAGTGTGAAGTCTGGAAAATCACGGTATGTCAAAAATCGATGTGTACAGTCCAAATTATTTAAATCGTTTCTAAATCAAAATGTATGAGCTTTATGTTAGACTTTAGTTTTGATTCTTCTATACGATTATAACATTTACATTTACATAATTGCACAAATTAATGAGCAAATAAATTTTAGATAAAATGTACTTCTATCTTCCGAAATAGGTGGGGTAACGCCCACCAATTTATGTTATGTCTTAGTTTTGACTTATACTTTAATTCTATGTCTTTAAAGTAACTACTAATGCGAGGAAAAAAGTTCGGGGCCGAAAGGGTTAAGAATTTTATCGTATATGGAGATGTACAGTCATAACTATTCAATTTCAAAATCTGTAATTTGAAGAAATCGCTAAATAATTAATGAAATCAATAATAGGCCCAGAGACAAAGATTGGTTCTGTAATTGAAAACGATTTTGGAGTATGTGTGTTACGTGAAAAAGGCAGAAAAGTATTACATAACAAGTATTCATCACGAAGGGTTAGGAAAACAGTTCTCTCCCCGCAAAATATAAAGGAACGAATCAGATTTTCTACTAAGAAGATTTCAAGCCCCCTAAAGTACTTCGATGACGTTATATTTTCTGATGAGATGAAAATTATGTTTCACTATTACGACGGAACCCAAAAAATATGGCGCAACCCTCTCACAGCCCAGTTCGGAGAACTGTAAGTTATGGTATGGGCATAGACAAATGAAGTGTATAGACAAAGGATTACTCATGTTGAGTGCTGTCAACAGACTCAAACCAAAATACTCAAAATTTTTCAAGTAGATTTTTGAGAAAAATTGCAAGATTTTCCTTTACATCTGAGTATGTAGATTTCGTCAAAAACTAACCCCATACAGTTTTTGTTAGAACAAAATGTTTTTAAAATTGTGTTTTTAATTGAGTTGTTCTGAAAACGAAATCGATGTTAACAAATGAATCGTATAGACAAAGGATTACTCATTCGATTTGTTCCTAGGTTTTACCTTTTTTGAGATATAGAAGTTCAGGTCACAGTTTTATGTTTTTTGTTAGGTTTTCGCGAGTTTGCTTGAAAACGCAAGTATTGTCATAATGGGACTAAAAAAATTTGAAAAGCTGTGAAAATTTCGTAATTTTTTCCTGGGTTGTACCATTTTTGCGATATATAAGTAAAAGTAGAGAAATTGCAGTCATGACATTGTTTCATATGGAGACGATACAGTCAGTGAATTTTCCTAATCTGAACATCTATATCTCAAAAATGGTAAAACCTACGATAATATCATAAAATAAAATTTTGTAGACAATTTTCACTGCTACAACATTTTATTCCATTTTGATAGGGCGCGAAAACCTAAAAAACCCCAAAAAATGTGAACTTTGATCGTGATTTATTTAAAAAGCGCTCAGGCGATTTTTTTATTCCCAGGTGTAAGCTCCTTTCATTTAATGTTGGTTCAAGAGCACCGTATCATGTTATATGCTGTTAACAGATCCAAACCAAAATACTCAACGTTTTTCGAAGGCGAATTAAAAAAAAAACAAGTAAAAAAGCATTAAGTTCGGCCGGGCCGAACTTTTCATACCCTCCACCATGAAATATTCATTCCTGTCCCCAACTTGAAGTGAGTACGTTAAAATGTCAGATAATGTACATAAAATGTTTCATTCGGGAGACCCTTTTTTATGGTGCGTATATCTAACTGCTGACAATTTTTGGTGGGCTAGAAATTGGGAGATACTGTTATATAGGGGTTATAATAAAACATGGGCCTATGTTGACAGTTTTTGATGGGAGCCTTTAATGTCAAATAACTCCTAATTCGGTTAAAAAATTTAGCTAGAATCCTCAAAATATCGAAAATCGGTACATAACGTGGGAACTTCAAATGTCATTAACTGCTAGTTCGGAGGTATCTGGGCTATACGAAAATATGAACTTAAATGAACAATTTTTGTTGGCTTTTAAATTTCAAATTACAGAAAGTTCGTCAAAAAATAAAGCTAAGGTACGGAAAATCGGCAGATTTGTTTTGGGGCTATACCAAAACATGGACCTACGTTCGGTTAAACATTTTAAGTAAAATCCTCAAAGTACCGAAAATCGGGAAGTATCGTTGTATGCAGATGTGTGGTGACCTCTACAACTTTCAAATGTCAAATTACAGTTAGTTCTGTTAAAAATTGTAGCTAAAATTGCCAAATTACTGAAAATCGGGAGGTACCGTTACATGGGAGCTATATCCGAACATTGACCTATGTTGACAATTTTTGATGGAGAGGTGTTGTGACCACTAAGAACTTCAAATGTCAAATTACTGCTAGTTTGGTTAAATATTATAGCTAAAATCATCAAATTACCGAAAATCGGGAGGTACCGTTATATGGGGGCTTTCTTGACAATTTTTGGTGGAGAGGTGTGGTGACCACTAAGAATTTCAAATGTCAGATGTTCAAATTACAGATAATTCGGTTAAAACTTGTTGGTAAAATTCTCCAAATACCTGAAATCGGGCGGTAACGTTATATGGGGGCTATTCCAAAACATGGACCTATGTCCACTTGTTATATAAGTTTATTGACATTTAAGAACCCTAAATGTCAATTGATAGCTAAATCGGTCTGAAAATGTAGATAAAAACGTCAAATGCCCGATTTACGGTACCCTTATATGTGGGGGCTATACCAAAACGTGGACCTAGGTCCACAACTTTTGTTATATAAGTTTAGTTACACTTAAGAACCCTAAATGTCAAATTATAGCTATATCGGTCTGAAATAGTAGCTAAAAACGTCAAATACCGTAAATCAGGGGGTACCGTTATATGCGGGCTATACCAAAACGTTGACCTATGTCCACAAGTTTTGTCATATAAGTTTATTGACATTTAAGAACTTCAAATGTCAAATTATAGCTACATCGGTCTGAAAATGTAGCTAAAAACGTCAAAATACCGTAAATCGGGGGGTACCGTTATATGGGGGCTATACCAAAATGTGGATCTATGTCCACAACTTTTGTTATATAAGTTTATTGATATTTAAGAACCCTAAATGTCAAATTATAGCTACATCGGTCTGAAAATGTAGCTAAAAACGTCAAAATACCGCAAATCGGGGGGTACCGTTATATGGGGGCTATACCAAAACGTGGACCTATGTCCACAAGGTTTGTTATATATGTTTATTGACACTAAAGAACCCTAAATGTCAAATTATAGCTACATCGGTCTGAAAATGTAGCTAAAAACGTCAAAATACCGCAAATCGGGGGGTACCGTTATATGGGGGCTATACCAAAACGTGGACCTATGTCCACAAGTTTTGTTATATATGTTTACTGATACTTAAGAGCCCTAAATGTCAAATTATAGCTACATCGGTCTGAAAATGTAGCTAAAAACGTCAAAATACCGCAAATCGGGGGGTACCGTTATATGGGGGCTTTACCAAAACGTGGACCTATGTCCACAACTTTTGTTATATAAGTGTATTGACATTTAAGATCCCTAAATGTCAAATTATAGCTTCATCGGTCTGAAAATGTAGCTAAAAACGTCAAAATACCGCAAATCGGGGGGGTACCGTTATATGGGGGCTATACCAAAACGTGGACCTATGTCCACAAGTTTTGTTATATATGTTTACTGACACTTAAGAGCCCTAAATGTCAAATTATAGCTACATCGGTCTGAAAATGTAGCTAAAAACGTCAAAATACCGCAAATCGGGGGGTACAGTTATATGGGGGCTTTACCAAAACGTGGACCTATTGCCACAACTTTTGTTATATAAGTTTACTGATATTTAAGAACCCTAAATGTCAAATTATAGCTAAATCGGTCTAAAAATGTAGCTAAAAACGTGAAAATACAGCAAATCGGGGGGTACCGTTATATGGGGGCTATACCAAAACGTGGACCTATGCCCACAAGGTTTGTTATATATGTTTATTGACACTAAAGAACCATAAATGTCAAATTATAGCCAAATCGGTCTGAAAATGTAGCTAAAAACGTCAAAATACCGTAAATCGGGGGGTACCGTTATATGGGGGCTATACCAAAACGTGGACCGATATAGCCCATCATCGAACTTGACCTGCCTGCAAACAAAAGACGCATTTTCCCAAAATTTCAACGTCCTATCTCCATTTTTGTGGATGCTAGAGTGATTACCACAGACGGACGGACGGACGGACGGACGGACGGACGGACGGACGTGCTCAGATCGACTTAGAATTTTACCCTGATCAAGAATATATATACTTTATAGGGTCGCAAATGAGTATTTCAATGCGTTACAAACGGAAAAACAAACTTAATATACCCTCCATACTATGGTGGAGGGTATAAAAAAATTGCGATATATAAGTTAAAGTAGGGAAATTGCAGTCCTGACATTGTTTCATATGGAGACGATACAGTCAATGAATTGTCCTAATCTGAACATCTATACCTTAAAAATGGTAAAACCTACAAAAATATCATAAAGGACAATTTTGCAGAGAATTTTCGATGCTACAACATTTACTTTATTCCATTTTGATAGGGCGTGAAAACCTAAAGACCCCCAAAAAATTTGAACTTTGACCGTGATTTATTTAAAAAGCGCTCAGGCGATTTTTTTTATTCCCAGGTGTAAGCTCCTTTCATTTAATGTTGGTTAAAGAGCACCGCATCATGTTATATGCTGTTAACCGACCCAAACAATAATACTCAACGTTTTTCGAAGACGATTTAAAAAAAATGCAAGATTTTCATTTATACATTTATCTGAGGATGTAGATTTCTTGAGGAGTTTGACATTTTATATGCTGGTAACCGGTCCAAACAAAAATACTCAACGTTTTTCGAAGGCGATTTAAAAAATGCAATATTTTCATTTATACATTTATCTGAGGATGTAGATTTCTTGAGGAGTTTGACATTTTACCAGTGGGTCACTGTTGATGCAAATGTGCGAGATAAGGCCGGGTTTTAGAAAATTCGTCCTGGAACCACAAAAATAACAACAACAAAAATCCTTATTTTTCATTATTATTACGTACTTATTCACTTAGTTGGCCCTCTGCAAGACATGTGTCAAATTAACAATGCTATAACTTTATGATACCGTAAACGATCACACATAATTTCAAATTTTGTAGTTCACTTCTAGGCGCACTTATTTTATCGTAAACCACTAAATAATAGAAAGACAAAGACAAACCGAAAGAGAATTAATTAATTAAACGAGAATTAATTAAACGATCCTGATTTAGTTTTCACATAACAGGTGTCGCACAAAAGATTTTCATTCGTTAAAATACAGTTAGAAAAGATGATTACAAACGATGCATTTGTAAAAATTTTGATTTTCAATTTAAAATTAAAACAAAAATTCTTTCAATAAATGATGTTGGGTTTGTTGAACAAATGAGTTGCTGTTGAAGACAACATTAGGGGAATAAATTCAGAAATCGGCCAGAAATAACAACAACTAAAAACTGTATGGACCTGACTTTTTGGTAATAACTAAATGTTTGCAAATCAATGAAAGTGCAATAAAATTGTGCATATTACCACGATTTATTTGCAATTAAGAATTTTATCGTATATGGAGATGTACAGTCATAACTATTCAATTTTCAATTTCAAAATCTGTAATTTGAAGAAATCGCTAAATAATTAATGAAATCAATAATAGGCCCCAAACCAGAGACAAAAGATTGGTTCTGTAATTGAAAACGATTTTGGAGTATGTGTGTTACATGAAAAAGGCAGAAAAGTATTACATAACAAGTATTCATCACGAAGGGTTAGGAAAAAGTTCTCTCCCCGCAAAATATAAAGCAACGAATCAGATTTGCTACTAAGAAGATTTCAAGCCCGTTAAAGTACTTTGATGACGTTACATTTTCTGATGAGATGAAAATTATGTTGCACTATTACGACGGAACCAAAAAATATGGCGCAACCCTCTCACAGCCCTGGAAAATAAAAATGCAATACATACTGTAAGGGCATAGATAAATGCAGTGTATAGACAAAGGATTACTCATGTTGAGTGCTGTCAACAGACTCAAACCAAAATACTCAACATTTTTCGAAGTCGATTTTTGAGAAAAATTGCAAGATTTTCTTTTACATCTGAGGATGTCGATTCCGGCAAAAACTAACCCCATACAGGTTTTGTTAGAAGAAGATGTTTTAAAAATTGTGTTTTTAATTGAGTTGTCCCAAAAACGATTTTTTCTCTATAACGAAGAAATATTGAAAACACAGTTTTTTCAGTCCATGCTCACCTATTTTAACCTCTATATAACGAACTTCCCTATAACGAATACTTCTCTATAAAGAAGTTTTTTAAGCACAAGTTATATTTCCCACACAAAATAACATCCCTATAACGAATTAAAAAACAATATCTTTCAACAGCGCTCTTATTGAAGTCCCCTTTTTTTATACCCTCCACCATAGTATGGAGGGTATATTAAGTTTGTTTTTCCGTTTGTAACGCATTGAAATACTCATTTGAGACCCTATAAAGTATATATATTCTTGATCAGGGTAAAATTCTAAGTCGATCTGAGCACGTCCGTCCGTCCGTCCGTCCGTCCGTCTGTGGTAATCACTCTAGCATCCACAAAAATGGAGATAGGACGCTGAAATTTTGGGAAAATGCGTCTTTTGTTTGCAGGCAGGTCAAGTTCGATGATGGGCTATATCGGTCCACGTTTTGGTATAGCCCCCATATAACGGTACCCCCCGATTTACGGTATTTTGACGTTTTTAGCTACATTTTCAGACCGATTTGGCTATAATTTGACATTTATGGTTCTTTAGTGTCAATAAACATATATAACAAACCTTGTGGGCATAGGTCCACGTTTTGGTATAGCCCCCATATAACGGTACCCCCCGATTTGCTGTATTTTCACGTTTTTAGCTACATTTTTAGACCGATTTAGCTATAATTTGACATTTAGGGTTCTTAAATATCAGTAAACTTATATAACAAAAGTTGTGGCAATAGGTCCACGTTTTGGTAAAGCCCCCATATAACTGTACCCCCCGATTTGCGGTATTTTGACGTTTTTAGCTACATTTTCAGACCGATGTAGCTATAATTTGACATTTAGGGCTCTTAAGTGTCAGTAAACATATATAACAAAACTTGTGGACATAGGTCCACGTTTTGGTATAGCCCCCATATAACGGTACCCCCCCCGATTTGCGGTATTTTGACGTTTTTAGCTACATTTTCAGACCGATGTAGCTATAATTTGACATTTAGGGATCTTAAATGTCAATACACTTATATAACAAAAGTTGTGGACATAGGTCCACGTTTTGGTAAAGCCCCCATATAACGGTACCCCCCGATTTGCGGTATTTTGACGTTTTTAGCTACATTTTCAGACCGATGTAGCTATAATTTGACATTTAGGGCTCTTAAGTATCAGTAAACATATATAACAAAACTTGTGGACATAGGTCCACGTTTTGGTATAGCCCCCATATAACGGTACCCCCCGATTTGCGGTATTTTGACGTTTTTAGCTACATTTTCAGACCGATGTAGCTATAATTTGACATTTAGGGTTCTTTAGTGTCAATAAACATATATAACAAACCTTGTGGACATAGGTCCACGTTTTGGTATAGCCCCCATATAACGGTACCCCCCGATTTGCGGTATTTTGACGTTTTTAGCTACATTTTCAGACCGATGTAGCTATAATTTGACATTTAGGGTTCTTAAATATCAATAAACTTATATAACAAAAGTTGTGGACATAGATCCACATTTTGGTATAGCCCCCATATAACGGTACCCCCCGATTTACGGTATTTTGACGTTTTTAGCTACATTTTCAGACCGATGTAGCTATAATTTGACATTTGAAGTTCTTAAATGTCAATAAACTTATATGACAAAACTTGTGGACATAGGTCCACGTTTTGGTATAGCCCGCATATAACGGTACCCCCTGATTTACGGTATTTGACGTTTTTAGCTACTATTTCAGACCGATATAGCTATAATTTGACATTTAGGGTTCTTAAGTGTAACTAAACTTATATAACAAAAGTTGTGGACCTAGGTCCACGTTTTGGTATAGCCCCCACATATAAGGGTACCGTAAATCGGGCATTTGACGTTTTTATCTACATTTTCAGACCGATTTAGCTATCAATTGACATTTAGGGTTCTTAAATGTCAATAAACTTATATAACAAGTGGACATAGGTCCATGTTTTGGAATAGCCCCCATATAACGTTACCGCCCGATTTCAGGTATTTGGAGAATTTTACCAACAAGTTTTAACCGAATTATCTGTAATTTGAACATCTGACATTTGAAATTCTTAGTGGTCACCACACCTCTCCACCAAAAATTGTCAAGAAAGCCCCCATATAACGGTACCTCCCGATTTTCGGTAATTTGATGATTTTAGCTATAATATTTAACCAAACTAGCAGTAATTTGACATTTGAAGTTCTTAGTGGTCACAACACCTCTCCATCAAAAATTGTCAACATAGGTCAATGTTCGGATATAGCTCCCATGTAACGGTACCTCCCGATTTTCAGTAATTCGGCAATTTTAGCTACAATTTTTAACAGAACTAACTGTAATTTGACATTTGAAAGTTGTAGAGGTCACCACACATCTGCATACAACGATACTTCCCGATTTTCGGTACTTTGAGGATTTTACTTAAAATGTTTAACCGAACGTAGGTCCATGTTTTGGTATAGCCCCAAAACAAATCTGCCGATTTTCCGTACCTTAGCTTTATTTTTTGACGAACTTTCTGTAATTTGAAATTTAAAAGCCAACAAAAATTGTTCATTTAAGTTCATATTTTCGTATAGCCCAGATACCTCCGAACTAGCAGTTAATGACATTTGAAGTTCCCACGTTATGTACCGATTTTCGATATTTTGAGGATTCTAGCTAAATTTTTTAACCGAATTAGGAGTTATTTGACATTAAAGGCTCCCATCAAAAACTGTCAACATAGGCCCATGTTTTATTATAACCCCTATATAACAGTATCTCCCAATTTCTAGCCCACCAAAAATTGTCAGCAGTTAGATATACGCACCATAAAAAAGGGTCTCCCGACATTTTAACGTACTCACTTCAAGTTGGGGACAGGAATGAATATTTCATGGTGGAGGGTATGAAAAGTTCGGCCCGGCCGAACTTAATGCTTTTTTACTTGTTTTACATTGCGCGCACAATGTGTCAAAACAAAACAGTGGTTTATGAGGAAAAATATCAGTTAAAATATTTTTTGGGGTGATCGAACGCAAACTACGATAAAATTGTAGAGATCAGCAAGTTTATCATTTGGTTTTGTTTAGATTCGAAGACTGATGAATCGTGCAATATGTTTTGAATTGCCTTTTCTTTCCCAGTTTAAGAAATAGTTGCGAAACATAGTTCCCGATCATATTTGTTTTCCCACTGCTCATTGGGATGACTTTTTTTGATGAAGCAAAGTAGCTTAAGGGGTATTATCAATTTGTGCATTTGTATGTAACATGCAAAAGGAAACGAAATAGGTCAATGGTTCCTTTCGATGATCTACATAGCATCACATTCTGAGTCCATTTATACGTGCCCGTCCATCCGTTAATGCACTTTTGTCGCATTTATTATCCTATCCGGGTTAAAATTTATGATGGTCGCAATTTTGACCAAAGGACTATAGCCATTGCTTTTGACGAGAATAGGTTGAGATTTGGATATAGCTCCCATATATTCTCCCGATTCCGTATATTCTATCCACCAAACAACTATTTTAAAACAAATGTGTAATGAAATCTGTTCAGTAGTGCGATTCACAAACTAATTTTGTGAGTTACCGACAAGTGTCGGTAAAATTAAAATGCTTATAATTTCGGTAATTACCGAAAGAATATGTGGTAATACCTTAAACTGTCGTACTTTACTGGTTAAATAATTTGTAAATAGGAACGGGTGAAACTATACTCTGCATTTTAATTTATTTATTTATTATCCTCCTTTATATTCGTGTGAATTCTCCGCTAACGAAGTAGCGGGCACTTGCTATATATATATAAATGAGCTTGGTGATAAGTGATTGACTGACTGACTGACTCATCATCAACGCCCAGTCAAAACGGCTAAAGCTAGGAGCTTGAAAATTTACCAGTGGGTCACTGTTGATGCAAATGTGCGAGATAAGGCCGGGTTTTAGAAAATTCGTCCTGGAACCACAAAAAATAACAACAACAAAAATCCTTATTTTTCATTACTATTACGTACTTATTAACTTAGTTGGCCCTCTGCAAGACATGTGTCAAATTAACAATGCTATAACTTCTTGATATCGTAAGAGATCACACATAATTTCAAATTTTGTAGTATACTTCTAGGCGCACTTATTTTATCGTAAACCACTAAATAATAGAAATACAAGACATTTGTTATCTTCCATTGCAACAGATGTCGCAGTTGGTGATAGTGGTATAAACATCAATTACGCGAAAAATACAAACCGATCCTGATTTAGTTTTCACATAACAGGTGTCGCACAAAAGATTTTCATTCGTTAAAATACAGTTAGAAAAGATGATTACAAACGATGCATTTGTAAAAATTTTGATTTTCAATTTAAAATTAAAACAAAAATTCTTTCAATAAATGATGTTGGGTTTGTTGAACAAATGAGTTGCTCTTGAAGACAACATTAGGGGAATAAATTCAGAAATCGGCCAGAAATAACAACAACTAAAAACTGTATGGACCTCACTTTTTGGTAATAACTAAATGTTTGCAAATCAATGAAAGTGCAATAAAATTGTGTATATAATCACGATTTATTTGCAATTAAGAATTTTATCGTATATGGAGATGTACAGTCATAACTATTCAATTTCAAAATCTGTAATTTGAAGAAATCGCTAAATAATTAATGAAATCAATAATAGGCCCCAGGAATATAGGAATTTGGTATGGAAATCAAGGTTGGGAAGTGGTGCTTCTAAAAGGAAATGGTTTGGAAAATTACCAATCATGTGTACGAAAAATACTAAATGGTACTAAATTTAGTACAATTTAGATTTGGGTGAACGTAAAGAGCTGGAAACCTGGAATTTGGAATTAAGGTTACTGTTGTAGTGTAGGATTGAGATATGAGGGTAGTTTTGGAAATTCGTGCTTATGTGTACGAAAAGTACTAAATAGTACTAAATTTGGTACAATAGGGATTTGGGTGAACGGATAGAGCTGGAATCCTGATATTTGGAATTGAGATTACTGTTGGAGTGTAGGATTGAAGAACTTTTGGAAATTCGTACTTATGTGTATGAAAAGTACTAAATGGTACTAAATTTTATACAATGGGGATTTGGGTGAACGGATAATAGCTGGAATCTCGAAATTTGGAATTGAGATTACTGTTGGGGTGTAGGATTGAGGTAGTTTTGAAAATTCGTACTTATGGGTACGAAAAGTACTAAATGGTACTAAATTTAGTACAATTTGGATTTGAATGAACGGATAGAGCTGGAAACCTGAAATTTGGAATTTATTACTGTTGAAGTGTAGGATTGAGATATGAGGGTGGTTTTGGAAATTAGTACTTATGTGTACGGAAAGTATTAAATGGAACTAAATATTGTATAATGGGGATTTGGGTGAACGGATAGCGCTGGAATCTCTAAATTTGGAACTGAGATTACTGGTGGAGTTTAGTATTGTGGAAGTTTTGGAAATTCGTACATAGGGTACGAAAAATACTAAATAGCACTAAATTTGGTACAGTTCCGATTTGGGTAAACGGATAGAGCTTGACTCCTCAAATTTGGACTGAGGATCACTGATGAAGAGTAAGAAAGATGCAGCAAAGGGTTTTTGGAAACTTGAGTGTACGAAAAGTACTAAATGGTACTAAATTTAGTACAATTTGGATTTGGGTGAACGGATAGAGCTGGATTCCTGAAATTTGGAATTGATATTACTGTTGGAGTGTAGGACTGGGGAAGTTTTGGAAATTCTTACTTATGTGAATGAAAAGTACTAAATGGTACTAAATTTGGGACAATGGGGATTTGGGTGAACGGATATAGTTGGAATCTCGAAATTTGGAATTGAGATTACTGGTGGGGTGTAGAATTGAGGTAGTTTTGAACATTCGTACTTATGGGTACGAAAAGTACTAAATGGTACTAAATTTAGTACAATTTGGATTTGGGTGAAAGTATGTATGTAGCTGGAAACCTGAAATTTGGAATTAAGATTACTGTGAAGTGTAGGACTGAGATATGAGGGTGGTTTTGGAAATTCGTACTTATGTGTTCGAAAAGTACTAAATTTGGTACAATAGGGATTCGAGTGAACGGACAGAGCTGGAATCCTGAAATTTGAAATTGAGATTACTGTTGGAGCATAGGATTGGGGAAATTTTGGAAATTCGTATTTATGTGTACGAAAAGTACTAAATGGTACTAAATTTATTACAATTTGGATTTGGGTGAACGGATAGAACTGGAATCCTGAATTTTAAGTATTTTAATTTAAAGTATGAATTTTAGTAAACGGAAAGAGTTAGAATTTGCAACCCGTTCGCGGTAGGCTATAGAGGTAGAATTTGGATTTGGGAGACGGATAGTGTTTGAGTCCTGAAATTTGAAATTAGGATTACTATTGGAGTGTAGGACTGAGGTAGTAAGGGTACGAAAAGTACTAAGTGGTACTACCTGTGGTACAATTTGGATTTGGCGGAACGGATAGAGCTGGAATCCTGGAATTTGATCAGACTGCTGTTGGAGTATAGGATTGAGATGGAAGTAGTTTTTGAAATTCGTACTTATAGGTACGAAATTTACCAAATGGTACAACTTGGATTTGAGTGCACGGATAGCGCTGGAATCCTGTTATTTGGAATTATGGTTACTGTTGAAGTGAAGGATTAAGGTTGTTTTGGAAAATCGAATTGTACAGAATTTGGTACAATTTGTTTTTGTGTAAAGGGGTTTTTGGAAATTCGTCGTAGAAAGGTACGAAAAGTGCTAAAGTGTACTAAATATGGAATCCATTGTATTAGGCAAACGCGAAGAGCTAGAAATCTGAAATTTTGAACGAGTGGTCATTGATATAGAGTTAGGAAGATGTACCAAAGGGTATTTAGAAACTCGACCTATAAGTGTACGAAAAGTACTAAAAGTTTCTAAATTTGGTACCAATTGCATATTTTTAATGGATAAAGCTAGAATCTTCAAATTTGGTATGGGAATCAAGGTTGGGAAATGGCGTTGAAATAAGGAAATGGTTTGGAAGTTCGTATTTATGATTACGAGCAGTAATAAATTTGGATTTGGGTGAACGGATAGAGCTGGAATCCTAAAGTTTTGAATTAAGATTTGTAGGGGTGTAGGATTGAGATAGTTTTGGAAATTCGTACCTTTGGGTACGAAAAGTACTAAATAGTACTAAATTTGGTACAATTTGGATTTGGATGAACGGATAGAGCTGGAATTCTGAAATTTGGAACTAAGATTACTGATTGAGGTAGTTTTGGAAATTCGTACTTATGGGTACAGAAAGCACTAAATTTGGTACAATTTGAATTTTAGTGAACGGATAGTGTTGAAATTAGGAATTAAGATTACTGTAGGAGTGTAGTATTAGGACATTTTGAAAAGTCGTACGTATGGGTACGAGAAGTACTAAATGGTACTAAATATGGTACAATATGGATTTGGGTGAACGGGTAGAGCTGAAATCCTAAAATTTTTGTTTGGGAAAGAAATGGTACTAAATTTGATACAATTTGGATTCGGGTGAATTAATAGAGCTGGAATCCTGAAATTTGGAATTACGATTACAGTCGAAGAGTAGGATTCAGGTTGTTTTGAAAAAGCAAACTTATGGTTACGAAAAGCACTAAATGGTACTAAATTTAGTACAATTTGTATGTAGGTGAACGGATAGCGGTGGAATCCTGCAATGTGAAAGTATGATTATTGTAGCCCTGTTGCGTTGAGGAAGTTTTGAAAATTGGTACGAAAATTCTAAATTGTTCTAAATTTAGTACAATTTTAATTTGGTTTAACGGATAGAGTTTGAATCCTGAAATTTGGAAGTAAGATTACTACTAAAGTGAAGGATTGAGGTAGTTTTGGAAAATCTTACTTATGGGTACGAAGAGTTCGACTTGATACTAAGTTTGGTACAATTTGGAATTGGACGAACGGATACAGCTGGAATCTTAAGATTTGGAATTACTGTAATTATTAGGGAATTTACTGTAATTATTTTGTGTTAATGTCCGTGTATGGCTGAGATATGTCGTCAAAATACGTACCATAAGTACACGAAAGTTACTTAATGGTATTCAATTTGTTTTTGGGTGTAGGGACAGTGCTGGAATTTTTATTTTTTGGAGTTAGGGTGTGTATTGGTGTGCAACGTTGATCTCGCTGTTAATGTGTAAGGGTGAGATACGGCTGATCTTTTTGAAAATCGAACTAAACAGTACTAAGATAAAAATAGTAAAAAATTTAAAAATTTCAGTGTTTGTCATTTCCATATTATATATTGTTTATTTGTTTTTTTATATCCTTTCCGCATACGAAGTAGCGGGCATTTTGCTAGTAAACAATAAAGTTATGACTATATCAAAGGCTTTGACACTTAAATTTAAGATTTTTGAAAAAGTGGAGTTAATCGATGTGCGCTCAAATATCGATAAAACAATATAATACATAATATGTGTTCAACTCAATTTTCAATTAATTGTCATCCCGCATAGAAGTAAATATTGTACATTCATATTAATGAGAGTGTTTTGTAATTACACATTAAATTAATAGTATTAACATGCATTTGGCATAAAAATCCATTAATGTATGCAATTAAACTCTTCACACAAATTTACTCTGCCGAACAATGAAACTATTGGATTTTTGCAATAATAAATAATTTTTTATGCTTAATGTAATGGTACATGTATGATATATTACAAATAGGTTATGTTGATTCAAGTAAATAGAAAGGAAACGTACAAGTTTAAGCGGGACTACAACAGCGTCTGATTGTTGGTTTATGTTTCAGCAAATCGTGTGGAAGCTAACGTGATTTTCACAGACGGCTTGTGGAGAAAACTATGCAAAAGTTTATATTGTACATGCAATGATCGAACATCAGGAAACGATGCACACAAATCGAATACAGCACTCTAAGCTTAATAAATCCATTGGTGTCCAAAATAAATGAGAGAGAATTGATGGGAGAGTAATGCCCCTTGGTTAAACAACGGCTGACATAGCTCTCATTCGAAATCGTTTTTCTCAGTTGTTACGACAATGTGCAGGCGTTGACATCAGTGAATAAATGTCTATCACATAAAACTGAAACTAACGAGAAAAACCCCATTTTTGTAGGCAGGTATTCATGTAATATCATACGAGGGTTGCTCGAAAACTATCTAGCCTAGACAACACCGGGGGTTGCCAAGCGCGATTTGAATTTATTTTTTTGGAAAGTTTGACAGTTTTTAGGCTTTACGTACTCATGACAGTATACCCAACGACCATATATTTATTTTGTTGTTTACAGTGATAGAAAAAAAAATCACTTTGCCAAAAAATGGAATTTACTTGTGAACATTTCTACGTGGATAATCACGGCAAGAGCGCATCGATCAAGGGCCATCCTATAGCACTATGAAAAACTGGTTGAATGAATTCAATCGTGGCGGACACTCGCCAAAATACGAGGGTAGTGAAGGTAGCCAAAAATTGGCCGTTGTGCCAGAAAAAAGATATGCCGTGCGTGAACGGATAATACAAGATCGCCGTGAGATAGAGGCATCCTTGGGCATTTCTTCCACCAACTAACATTTGATATTGCATGAACACATGGCGGCAAAAATTGATTGTTTTGTTAGATCCAGCAAAATTAGACAATCTCCCCCAAGGCTCTTGTGTATTGGTGCAAAGAAATTGTGAATAAAAACGATCGTGGTTCTTCAAACGGTGTCCATAAAATCGTCACAGGCGCCGAATCTTGGATCTATGCTTAGGAGCTCGAAACAAAACAACAATCGACCATTTAAGTCTTCGAAAGCGAGCCAAATCCGACTAAAGCTGTTCATGTAAGAATCACTTCGAAGCAAATAGTCGCCTGTTTCTTCGGCAAAGCTGACCGTGTGGCGACTATACGGCTTGAGAAATGTAGGATGGTTAATTCTGACTGAGTGGCACACTACAATTTGTTTGCCTAAAGTCGCCTGAGAAAATCGAACAAGAGAAGACCAATCATTCTGCAAGCCCTCGAACATCGAAGCAAACCAGCGCCTGTTGGACCGGATAAAAAGTGTAATTTATGTGTCATCCGCGGTAAAACCCCTTACTGGGGATCCAGTGACTTCATTTGATTCCACCATATCCAGAAAAAAATGCATGGTCAACGATTTTCGTCGCCGTGTTTTGGTGGTGTCTCAATCGGAGTGGAAAAAGTGAGTCAACAATTGGTTTGAGGGCATGAAAAATTATATAAATCATTTCGGAGACTACTTAAGAAAACACTTAAACTATTTTTTGTCGTGTGTTCGATTCCCCTGCGAGGTAACATCAAACATTCAACGGTGGCAAGATACACCTCAATAATGCTGGCGACATTTTCTGAGTATTTCAGCCATATAAAACATCTCTAAAAGTGGTGTCTTAGGACACGCCATTCGGACTCGGCGATAAATTGAATGTCCCAAACTTAATGTGATAAGAAGGCAGAATCGACAAAGTTATTTCTTACAATAAGCTTATTTGTTCCATAAAGGAATTTTGATTTGCTCGGCCCCGTCCGACTATAACCTTTGCTTACTTGTTTTTTTGGAAATTGATTTTTTCAAGTCACGGTAAACAACACAACACATGATCGTATGTCAAACTGTCCTGAGTACGTTTAAGCTAAAAACTGTCAAACTTTACAAATAAAATGTCAAGTGGCGTCTGGGCCGCAAACTTTTCTAGTTCCGCTCGTACAGTTTTCACCAACTAGTACACACCAAGATCTTTCTACTCGGCCCTCAAAATGGATATTTCTCCTACTCCGTTTAAAAAATTTTATTTCACTTTTAAAGTGATAGTTGAAAACAACAGTATCACAAATATTTATTTACTGTTTTTTAACTGCAACTCTTCATCTACACCTTTTGGTATATCCTTTCAAACGCTCATCAACATATGGTGTATTTATGTAATCATCCCTATGCCAAAACTTCCTACATTCACATAAACTGCAATGTGCACGTGCACAAGCATGCATCTGTGAAAGTTGTACTACATTCCTACCTCCTTTGTTGTGGTGTCACAAGATGATGTTCATTGGTTTATTGAAGTTACATGAACATTTGCTCCATTTTCTACACCATGAACCCTCAGTATCAACGGTAGTATCAACTTGCCATGGAATGTTTCGCATGCTGAACAAATCGTCGATGTCATGCTTAAGTGTTCCATACGCCATTTGCCTGATTCGAGAAAAACTCAAGTTAATGTTTAAGGCCATAATACAGGATAAAAATGGTGCAATAATCCAAAACTTTAATAGCTCAGTTCTACTTAACTAAACTCATAGAATATATCAGTAGTTTATTTTAGTCAGATATCTGCGATAGTCTAGAAGTTATGGCAAAATTTTATAATTGCAAAAAGTTGCTGAACTGTTCCATGGAATCTTTTTTTCACGTTTTTGGCAGTTTGTGTCACATGGAACACGTTTTGTCACATTTCAACCAAAACACTTTTTATCAATCGTGTTCCACCTCCCTTATATGAAGTGCTACTGTGGAGTTTAAAAATCAGGACTTTAAATGAAACATTTATTTCTCACATATAAATACAATAAGGACCATTATTATAGGTTTCCTTAACATTTATTTAAGGAATTCCCTCCACTTATCACTATTTTTTTGTGTTAAAAATTTCGATCGGACAAAACGGATTGATATTTTACATTTCTAAGGTAACATAAAACATTTAAACGCGATTTTCTTATAATACCATTTTTGTAGTCAGTTAGCTTCAAGTCGAATGGACGTTTTTGCGTATATTTTTGTGGACTTACATCAAAATTTTGTCTTTAAACTATGGATTTTTTGTTTAAACGATTGATACATTTTCGTTTTCATATAACAATACAATATTCAAAAATATTTGGATTTAGAAACTATTATTTTTCAGTTGTAGTCCTTTAAAACAATTTGTTCCATACGCCACACTTTTCCGTAACTTGGCAAAAATAGGTAATTTTTTGTTCCAAACACCATCATTTTTGGTGCGGAACAATTCGTTTTTGTCTCTTTTTGTTCCATACGCCAAACGACATGGATATGGAACTAAAAAGTTCAAAGTTCTTTTGTTCCATACGCCAGGCTTTATGGATATGCAACAAAACGACAAGATTTTTTGGGTCAGAAAGCAGATATGGAACATACTGGCATCTGAATATCTCAGAAACTATAAGAGATAGAGAAACTCCGACCAAAAAATCTGAAAGAGCATGGTTCAAAACCTTGTAAGGTACATTTATCTCAAAATGTCAAAAATGGCGTATGGAACACTTAAGCATGACACCGACGAAATGTCGATATTTTTGTGTGTTTCGACACACAACCAATCACATGTCTGTCGTATTTCTTTCATGGAAACGTGAATTTCCTTTGCTGATGTGATGTTAGTGTTTTGTGTAGCCCAGTTCTAATTAAAGTTGATTATGAAGTTTACCAGAAACTGTAGCATTCACTCCTTCGTCCTAATTGCAATGTCTTGATAGCTTTGAAGTGGTTTTGAATGTCACGCCAAAGAGATGCCAATTCAGTTGGTAAGCGTCATAATGATACAATTACAATTTAACGTACTTGTCATGTTTAATAGAAAATTCTTAATTTATTTTTCTACGAAGTGTTTCCGCATGAAATTAAGAAGTTGAAAATGTAGTATGTAGGTAAATAGGTATTAGTTCGATTATGTGCAAACTAAATTTAATAGCAAATATTTGTTTTGAAGTGTTTAAAGCAAAAGTACGTTAACTGAAAAATTGATATTTTTGATATTCCGATCATATGTTAAACATCTTGGACAATTCTGCCTATTACTATAGGTTTTGGTGACGACTAATCTGTATGTAGGAGGTGAAATGAACAGAATATATAATAGTTTCACAATTATAATTTAGGGCTGTCGAAAACATGTTTACATCCAACAAAAGTATAGTTAACACCACATATTGCTGTTCCTACCCCTGCATTCTTTCATCAATTCGATTACAATGGACATCTAGTTCAAATAAAAGAAGTTGTGGTGTTTAAATTCAGTAGAACATCTTGGCAATAGTAGTGGGAAAAAAATTTCAACAATAACAGCAACTAACTGCATTCTGATGACTACAACGTCGCTTACACTTGTAAAGTATGGGAATAGCATTCAGGTTTGAAACTACAGGAGTAGAAGTTCTTATAGTATACAATCCGCCGATAAATATGTATATATACTCCTGGTTGGAAAGCTATTACCGTCACCTCCCTATTATCTTCTCCATAAGCAGATAGATCAACTTTAACAAGCCAAATGTTACCGCTTTTTAGATTTGAACAACTCCATTAATGTTCGTTTTGCAGAACGGATTTTCCAGTAAGTCATCTCTACCGTAACTGTTCACCATTTACCTGTTGGTCGAACATTTGAAGTAATACCAAATTTCCCAGTACAGCTGTGGGTCTAGCAAATGAGAGTGGTCAACTTTATCGTTCCCATCCCAATGATCAGGATAATTCCGACATTTAATAGAACGTTTGGGTGGTTCACACATGTCATATCATACTGCGACAATTTAAGAAGAAGTCCGAAACAGACAGTGCTTATGGTGAAGATAGCTTTGTAGAGCACGTATAAAATTATAGGTGGGCCGTTGGTAAGCGAAAGCAAGTGCAAGGCCATGGACCTTTCCAGAACTTCAGGTGATGGACGTACATACATAATTCAAAGTAATTATATGCCTTTGTTGCAGTACCTGTATTCGTGTTACCATGGGAGCCATCTTTATCATCATGTTGTGGATGGTGCAGGTACCTCAATTTCTATTGGCCAAGGATTGACGACAGCGTGAAAAAAAAATCTACGAAACACCACTTCTTTACAACTACCCAGCCAAACGTACTCAACCATCTCAAGTAGTTTTGTGGTCATACCCCTTGGAGCTGCTGCTTTCCTAAACCCGGATATTGTACCACAGGCCTCTTTTTACTAGGTACAGATTTTGCGTCTAGTAGCAAACATTTGGTACTATTTTGCCATTGCGCTGATATGTTATCAGGACGAGGATTTTTTACTGAACCAATTTGGCAATTTGGGTGAGTAATCTGCGGCTGACTGATGTGTTTGCAGCTTTTCTGGGACCAAGGTTCGTGAGAGAACACTAAGGTTCCAATTGTTGGGTATGCTAAATTGATGCATCTTGTTTATAGGCATGTCGCAACCGGTCTTGAATAGTTCTGGTGACAACCCATCACCTACTGCTGACTTATTTTTCTTCAGCCGATTAACTGCTTTCGTGACCTCACGACACTCCAGATCGTACCATGGATTATAGGTGGTAGCTTTTATTACTCAAATATTCTGAGACAGTTTGTAGAGAGAGTGGGCTATTCTTTGCCCCTCTTCTTCCACATTTTTGAGACAAGAGAACCGCCTTCCAACATGTGGGTAACATTATCGATCTGCTTTCTGGTTTTACCATGTAGGAACATCAACGCCTAGTGACATAGTATATGTCAAGATTTTGGAATCTGGTGCTGCTCAATATCATATTTTCTGCTGCTGTAAAATCTAACAGTTGCATTCCGTTGCCAGTTGTTTCCTCTAGATGGCTGAATGTGCCGACCGCGGACCCATAGACATTTTCACACTCAGTTGTACTATTACAATGTTTTAAGTCATAATTAATATCATGTCAGGACAGCCGTTATTGCCAACACCCGACAATGTGTACAGGATGGGTGGGTACAAAAATTCCCTTCAAGACACAACCGTATTCGCTTATTAGTTTTGTATGTTTTAACGTATTAAGACATAGATTCCAGTCGCATTAAAGTTAGTGTTTGCCACAGGTCCTATTTAATCTCACTTTCTTATTTTATGTCAATCTTTCGAATGTTTTTGTGTTTGGTTTATGTTATCCTCATGCTGGAAACTCAAACTTTGTGTCTATTTTGCTTGCTTATCATTATTCTAGACCCAATACATTTCACCATGGAATGCATTCTATGCTCCTGTTAGAAAGGGATTTCCGCATCATCTTCTTGCAATGATAAGTTGAAAAAAGCCTTATGACATTATAAAAGAATTTTAAGTAGAAAATAATTAAATCTGTCACCAACTATCTAAGGAATGCTGTTGTTATTACCATTTCTTCTCAATACAAATTCTAGTGAAAGACAAAATGATTAAAATTTCCAGAATTCAAGAAATGAAGAATAGTAAAAGATGGACAGAACCCAAAAAAGTGAAATAAAAAGAATAATAATGATGGCACTAAAGGGATACAATACAAATTCTAATGAGAGACAAAATGATTAAAATTTCAAGAATTCAAAACATGAAGCATAGTAAAGGATGGACAGAACCTATAAAAGTGAAATAAAAAGAATAATAATGATGGTACTAAAGGGAGTACTAAGTAAGGCTGAGGAAGTTCAAGGCAAACAGTCAAAGGAGGAAATTAAGCATTATAAGAATCATCACAAAAGGGGGTAGATTATCACAAACAGATCTCTCTACATATATTTTTAGTTAATTCAACTGTATTTTACAAATTTTTGAAAATGTATCTATAATTTTATGTCTAGCTTTAATTCTTTTCTTAGTTTGTATGATTCCCAATCAGCCGGTGAAATTGAACAACCATTCAATTGTCTGTCAATTTGTTTTAACAAAAATTTCCAATCAGTTAAGCATTTTGCTTTCACCACTCGATTAGAAATGTAAACATTTTGTTTATCTATTTATTTATATTTCCAGATAATAGTTTTAGTTTGTGTATAGCTGTCAATGGATTGATTCACTGGCTTAGCCAAACAACGCTCAAATATTTTTTAGAACTATTTTCAATGCATTAAAAACAATGAACAAAAACAATAACCAAAAAATATCACGCCAGTACCAAATGCGGAATATTGTCCCGATAGCAGAAACGCGTTTTTAGTTCGATTCGGTTAAAAAAGTTTCCGCACCGACTAAAACTTCTAATTGCCTTTTGAACATTTTTGTAAGTAAAAATTTTTTATTTTTAGTTTGTAGAATTTTCCGATATTGAAGATTATATTCAATTTCAATAAAAAAAAGCTCATTTAACAAGCAAGAAAGGGTTATAGTCGGAGAGGGCCGACCATGTGATACCCTACTCCACTACACCTGGGGACTATTTTCCAAGGAATTTATTTTATATGATTGCGACATATTTTAGCCGTTCGGTCATACATTCATACATACATTAGGTGATATACATATATGGCAACATACCGTCATTACTTTTTGGCTACATATTATTAAAACATGTTAGAAAGTATAAGTCAGCTGTGCCGACGTAGATATAGCCTCAGCCTCGCACACTAAGAAAATAAGTAAACTCAATATTAAATCGCCTCTATGTTTTTTTCAAATTTTGGGTCATTTTCCCAAGAAGAATGGACTTTGAACCCCCAAAAAAATTGTACCGTCGTAACAAGTGCCACAAAGACAAAAAATTCAAAAAAAAAAAAATTAAACAATCCGAAACGAGTCCTTAAAGGGCACTCTTTCTAAAATTTGTGTGGGAGGCACCCGAAGGAGTGTTCCGATGGAGTCCATATTCGGACGTAATCCAAGTCTCTAAGATATAATACGATGTACAGAATTAAGACCAAACCGGTTTCTCCCTTCGAGGGTTATCTTAGGCACTAATCAGTTTAGTTGGCGTCGTCTCAGGAAATATGGACTTGCCCCAAAAAAATTGATCCGTCAAATTCAAAATCGTTCGACAAGAGCTGTTAAACTATAATTTGCTCACAGGAGTGGGCCGATATAGTCCATATTCGAACCTGATATATGCATGGAAGTAATATTTCCACACCGCTAGTTTGAAACAATTCGGTTAGTCCCTTCTACAACTATCGTGCGAATAATCTTCGCGAAAAATTTACAACTTTTGTGGGTGTAATTAACGAAAGGGGTAGACCGATATGGTCCATCTTCGAACTTAAACTAAGTTTGGATAAAATTTACGAGGCCTTAAATTTGAACCAAATCGCATCAACCAGCCAGACAGACGGTCGGACATGGGTAAATCGACTCCAAATTGTCTGAAATGGATTTCGTCAAACATACTTCGGGTCTAAAAATCATTATTTCGATAATCTCGTTGGCCTAAATGTTGAGGGTATAAACAAATATGAAAGAATTTTAGAAATGGTTTTCGTTGATTTTTATCGAATCGATCAATAAACAAGTAAGCCAAGGCTATAGTCGGACGGGGCCCACGATGCAATACCCTACACCTTTACCTCTGGGAATTAGCTTTCCACATATCATAATTTCTTTATGGAGCAAATAAACTAATTGTAAGAAGTAAATTTGTGGATTCTGGTACCGTATCACACCAAGCTTAAATAATAACATAATAATTGTTTCATTAACATCCCAAAAGGGACAAAGCTCAATGATATGGAACCCACAGCTTATCTCCGAGTCCAAACGGCGTGTCCTAAGACACCACTTGTAGGGTATGAAATACTCAGAAAATGTTGCAAACACTAATGAAGGATATTTTGCAACCGCTGAAAATTTTGCCTGGTTGGGGAATAGTTTTGAAAAAAGGTGGCAAAGCGACCCATTCTACAATGTATGTACAAAAATCCAATTGGACAATTAAAACGTTAAGGCACCATGTAATTGTGGTTCTCTACACAAACCCCATTATATATTAACCAGTAGGACCGTTATCTAGCAGACACTATTGCAATTTTCACCAGGGATAGATCAGTACCCGGTAAAAATTCTCATTACAAACCTCCTTTCCCACCCATTATTTTAACAAGGGCATGTCGCGCGAAACCGCTGAAATAAGTAGTCAGAATCTACTCAGTATCTACTTATTTCAGTGGTTACAAAATAAGCAGATATTTCGCGCGACATACCCTTGTTAAAATAATGGGTGGGAAAGGAGGTTTGTAATGAGGATTTTTGCTGGGTAGTTTTTTTCATATGTAGTCTACTTTGCCGGTATATGCGCTACAGGAAATAAAATATAGACCAAAAATATATTTTTTTGTATTTTTCATACAAAAGTAATGGTCCATTTCACCCGCTAAATAATATCAGATCATCATCCAAAATTGTAAGCATCTTCCTCTACCTAACTCCCAACTTCGTGCAAAATTTCGTGATTATTGGGCTATAATTGCGACCTCTAGCGTGTTTATCATTACACTTCAAACAAATAACAGGGTATATTAGGCTGTAACTCTGTTATCTTATTATGTAGACCAACACAATTGACATCAATAGAAAGGTCAAGCGTTCCTCTTCCAAGTATAGCTAACTTGCCCGGAATGTCTCTTCCAGGAATAAAGATATAAGCTAAATGTTAAAATTTTTCACAATTTTCACACAAAAGTCTTGGTCCATTTAACCATCTAAATATTATCTGATCGCCATCTCAAATTGCAAGCTTCTTCTTTGTCATATACTCTTACCTTATTTAATATTCCGAGGCGATCTGACTATTATTGCGACGTACAGAGCATCTACAAAATCGGATAAAAATTATGTTTTTGTCCATTTCAACCTCTAAATATTTCAGGATCATCACCAATTAAAATAGCGATCTATTCTGATGTGAAACCGACCTCCATACCAAATTTCGTAACGATCGGTCCATAATTGCGGCCTGGAGTTTGATTACAATTTATAATGGACAGACGGACACACGGACGGACACACATCTCAAAATCGCTTTATCTCGCCGAGATATGAAGATTGGTATACCACATTGGGGGTCTCCGACGAATATTTCGCGGTGTTACATGAATTTTTACCAAAACAGACTTATAATACCCTTTCCACATAGAGGTGTAGGCTATAAAAATACCAATATTTCGAGGTAATAATACATTACTTTTTAGCAAAGGTATCACAAAATTGTAATCTTTAACAATTTTAAAATCTGGTAATCCTTCTTTCATAGTTTGAAAGCTTTTCTATCATGATTGCGACACTTTGTAACATGGACTGTAAATGTATTTCTATGCACGAAAATCACAACAACAACAAAAACACTTATATGTTAGGCAGGTGTTCAGTTATAAAACCGCTATATTCATGTTCGTTTTTAAGTCTATTTTCGTAGATTGCAGAAATATGTCTCCTAGAAATAAAATATAAACCAAAAATTGAATTTGGATATTTTTCCCACAAAAGTTCCGCTCATTATCCAAAATTGTTGGCACATTCCTTGAGCAAATTTCTTAGCTCGTGTGAAAATTTGTCAGTATTAAACCATAACTGCGAACTCTAGCGTAGTTATGGTTACTATACACACAATTAAAACTGTGGAATTTCTGTACATACTAGGCTGCAACTCTATTTTCTGAGCACGTACATAAAATAGTTGGCATCTATGGGAAGGTCGAGAGATCGTCTTTCAAAAATAACTCACCAGGGCGGAATTTGTCTACCAGGAACAAAGATATAAGATATATATTAATTTTTTTCCAACTTTCACACAAAAGATTAGGTCCATTTCATCCTCTACAAATTATCTGATCATAATGTAAAATTGCAAGCTTTTTTCTGTCATAAGCTCACACCTTATTTAAAATTTCGCGCTGATCGGACTATAGTTGCGACCTACAGCGCAGATACAAATTCGGAAAAAAATTCTGTTTTTGGTCCATTTCACCCCCTAAATGTTTCACGATCATCACCAATAACAATAGCAACCTATTCTGATGTGAAACTGACATCCATACCAAATTTCAGTCCATAATTGCGGTCTGGAGTTTGATTACAATTTATAATGGACAGACGGACACACATTGCTATATCGCTTTATCTCGTCGAGATATGAAAAGTGGTATATAACATTAAGGGTCTACGATGAATATTTCGCGGTGTTACATGAATTTTTAGCAAAACAAACTTACCCTTTCCATCTTTATGTAAGGTTTGGGCTTACGACAGAAAAGTAGCTTGCAATTTAACGTGATGATCAGATAATATTCAGCGAGTTAAATTGACCAGAATTTTTTGTGAAAATTTGTAATGTTGTTAGTGAAATAACATATCTTTATTCCTGTAAACTATGTTAAACCAATGTATGTTATATTTAGAAGATGAACGCTTGACCTTTCCATTGATGCTAATTAAGTTGATGTACGTTGTCAGATAACAGAGTTACAGTCTAGTATATGCAGGGATCCCTCAGTTTTAAGTGTAGGTAGTGTAAAATTAATCACGCTAGAGTTCGCAGTTATAATTCGACACCTCCAAATAATAGTATGCTAAGTCTAAAAAGTGAGTTTTGCAGGAGAAGCTCTCAAAGTTTGGAAATTTTTTTTGACCTTCAGTACTATGCTAAGTAAATATTTGTTTATAACTTCTGTTCGGATTGTCCGATCATTTCCAAAATTTGAGAGAATTTAAGTTAAAGGACGTTAAATATAAAACTGTAAAGAACTTGAAAACATGCTATGTCGACTTAGCATACTATTGTTTGGAGGCGTCGAATTGTTGATAATGATCGGATAGTATTTAGCGTAGGTTTTTCGTAGGTTTTACCATTTTTGAGATATAGAAGTTCAAATTGGAACAATGCACTAACTGCACCACCTCCTTATAAAACAATGTCATGTACGGTGCGCCCTAACTAACTTTAAATGAAAACCGCTTACACCAGGGAAGTTTTTGCAGATTCTGAAACAGCAATGTTCATAGATGAGAAAATTTCAAAAACAAGAACAAATAGCTGCAGGGATTTTTATATAAATCGCGGTAAAAATTCACATTTTTAGGATTTTTTTAGGTTTTCAGGATGGGACTAAACAAAAGTGTTGTGGAAAGGGTATTATAAGTTTGTTTTGGTAAAAATTCATGTAACACCGCAAAATATTCGACGAGATAAAGCGATTTTGAGATGTCGGTCCGTCTGTCCATTATAAATTGTAATCAAACTATAAATTATGTACCGATCGTCACGAATTATGTACCGATCGTCACGAAATTTTGTATGGAGGTTGGGTTCACACCAGAATAGATACCTATTTTTATTGGTGATGATCGTGAAATATTTAGCGGGTGAAATGGACTGATCTGTAGGTCGCAATAATAGCCCGATGGCCTCGAAGTTTTAAATAACGTAAGAGCATATGACAAAGAAAAAGCTTGCAATTTGAGATGGCGATCAGATAATATTTAGAGGGTAAAATGGACCACAACTTTTGTGTGGAAATTGTGAAAATTTCTAATATACAGCTTATCTTTATTCCCGGAAGAGACATTCCGGGCAAGTAAGCTATTCTTGGAAGAGGGACGCTTGACCTTTCTATTGATGTCAATTGTGTTGGTGTATATGATAAGATACAGCCTAGTATACCCAGTGTTTTGTTTGTAGTGTTATCATAAACAAGCTAAAGGTCGTAAGAGTGTAGGTAGGAGAAGATGCTTACAATTTTGAATGATGATCTGATATTATCGTGTGAAATGGACCATTACTTTTGTATGAGAAATAAAAAAAATATTTTTGGTCTGTATTTTATTTCCTGACCTTCCCCCTGATGCGAATTGCAATAATGTGTCTGCTAAATAACAGGCCTTCTGCCTAATATCCCAGTAAAAATTTTCCTCCAAAGACACATCAAATTATGAATTTTCACTCATGAGTTTTACAAGAGCATCCAAAGCATGTGTTTTGATGCAGTGCTTTGGATGGAGTTTAAAGGCACTCTTGGGAATGTGTTTTTATGCAGTTCAATGATGCAATAAAAATGCAAGCCATTACAAAATAACCCAGAATAAATAGAAAGAATTTAGTATTTGTGTAAAACAAAAATATGACGAACTTTATTACACTGTGCAACACTGGAAATGCAAACAAATTCTAATGGGCATTTTCTTAAAGTACATATTGAGACTACAAAAACCTTTATTGGGTTTTGTGTTCTTAGATCGGGTTTAGATTTTATGGCCTCATCTAAACCGACCTAAAATGAGCCTTTTTTCCAGTGATCGGACCCTTATCTCCGACTGCTTGCAGTCTTCAACAATATTGTAGCCCTAAAGTAGTAGAACATAGGTGTCAAACAGATGAACTAGGAAAAGCTGCATCTAGCGCATCTAACTCGTTAAAATAGAAAAGTTTACATAATTTTTGAAATTCTGGTCAGTAACAACTAAATTGTTGGGAGTTGAAACAAGTAACCATTCTTAAAATTTTCCAAGTAATGTGACCATCAATTCGTCAGAACATTCTGAAACTCTAAAATGGTTATTTCGCGTTGTTTAAGGGGTATTTCATAACATACCTTTTACAAAACATATTTCAAACAATGTTCACACAGGCTGTTTATTCTCATGTTGGGGATTTCAATGAATTATTGAAATATTTACCAAATTGTTGTTGAAAAATTTGCTAAAAACAAGGCGATAGAGGCATTTTACAACAATATAATGTTCCTAAGAGTTGTGTATTACATTCCAGAGAATATTTTCCCTAAAGGTAACATTAAGAAGAATTTAATATTTTGGGAGATACGCTGCGTATTATACACAAATTATAGAATTTTTAGATATATTATAAAATTTGAGGCAATAAATGCAGTTTTTCGAGTTCACTATTCCTCCAAATATTTTCTTCTTGCTCTTATCTACAAGTTGGCTGCAGATGTCAAAACAAGATTCGTGTTGATTTCAGAGATACAGCCCCGATTTGTTTTAAAAATTCGATCTTTAACCATGTTTGGATGAGGCCATAAAAACCGAACCCGATCTAAGAAAACAAATGTTAAATATGTTATTCCTTTAAACTCATATAAGGAGCATAGGGCCAGAACAAAACTATGAAATCTATTTCTATCTAATGCTAATAATTTTATTTCACTCCATGTAACACCGCTCTTTTCAACATCTTTTTCAATTTGTCGCATCCAGGTGTGTGCTGGACGTCCTCTTCTTCGACTTCCCTGTGGATTCCATTCAATGGCTTGTCTTGTTATATCACCGGCATCCTTCCGCTATGTATGCCCTATCCATTTCCACTTCCATTTCCGTTCCATTATATTTATATAGATTGGCGTTTAACTCGTTAGCTCCCATAGCCTGTTGTTTGGTATTGTGTTGGGTCAGTAAATTCTTATCAAGCGTCTTAGGCAGCGATTGCTGAAGCTTTGTAGTCGCTGTATGAGCTGAGGCGCCGCCTTCTATGTTTCACAACCGTACAAAAGAACTGAAGTTACGTTTGAGTTGTAAATACGTATCTTGGTTTGAATGGAAAGAGATGTTAATGTCCAAATTTTCTTGAGTTGTCCAAAAGCTTGCTGTGCCTTTTTTATACGGTTCTCGATATCGTCAGCGCTTCCACCGGTGTTTATAATAGTGCTACCTAGATATATAAAATATTGCACATTTTCCAATGGTTTTCCGTTTAGAAGAAATGGACGATTGTTCGTTGTATTTAGTCGCATTGCTTTTGTTTTTTCAATGTTTATATGAAGTATGAATGTTTATATGAAGTTTATATGAAGTTCGTATGTTAAAGGCGTTTTTATATTGTCTTCCCATCAGTTAAGATTTCGATACGTTCTCCAACAGCACTTAAAATTTTTTTCTTATGAATTACCACAAAAATGTTCGCAAAATTATTTTATTTTATAAAAACTTTTAGCAAATGTTAACACGCTGTTCTGTTTTTGGAAAAATTGATGCCAGTAGGGATGACAAACCAGGGTTTCAAAGTCGAGGTATTTTTGGCTCGACTCCGACTCCAGACAAGTTTTTTTTTTCACGACTCCGGCTCCGACTCCGGGTCGACTCCGAAAGTGAATTACTATACCACTAAAAATCAATAAAATGTGCACAATTTTTTTAACTTTTTCCTATATTTAGGCTAATGTGTTAGTTTTTCCTTAAATATTCATTAGAAAGGGCATTCGTTCGAAAACATTCGAACATATCATTATTGTTTCTGCCGAATCTTACATTCCTTTTTTGTACGAGTATATTCTGGACGGAATTCTTCCCCGTGAGAAAATCTTTAAGCTTTAAAAATATGCGAAAAAGAAGAGGCAATACAAATCATAAGGACTACATGCAATAAAAATTATAAGCAATTCATGAACAAGTTTCAAACTGGATGTAAGCCAACATTTTAGTGTGCTTAGCCTTAAAAGGAGACCCCCAGTTGTAAAGCTCAATTTTTAATGATTTTTTTCCGCGAAAACTACGTAACTTTTTGGCAGATTTTGTTCTTCATCTGAAAGAGAAAAATATTACAAAGTTTTGAGGCCATCTATGAAACCCTGTTTTTATTAAATCCAAAGACTGGAAAAGATGCATAATGCACAAAGGTTTATGAAACAAAGTCTATAAACATTTTATCAACAACAAGGGTAGTTAATGATAAAAACCCCATAAAGCGCAATTAGGCTTATACAAATTGTATGAAAGCAAAAAGTTGGACTCAGGATTGTATTCCATAGCAGTTTCAGTTCATTGAATATGAACTTGGCGGTTAAAAACGCCTAAAATGGTTAACTACTTAACAGAATGTTGTTATGATATCGTAACAACAGAGCTTAACTCCATCTATTGGCAAATGTTAACAATCGAGTTTTCCAATCTTTATGCATTTAAATCTTTGTTAAATCATTTTGCGGTGCCAACTCTAGCTCGAAAACTAATAAACCAATTGTCATATATTTTTGTGGCCGATTTCGAGAAAAACACAGTATATATGCTGCATACAAAATGAAATAAATTGTTCCCATCCAACGCTCATACTAAGGCAATATTGCTCCGATTGACTTGAAAATTTGACCACATATTTATACTTTCTACTTTTTTCTGAAATTTATAAGTACTTTTGAACTTTGGTGTAGAGTGGATAATTTAATTGAAATATTTGAGATATATTGTGTACACCACCAAGCACGTAGGCAGATGGATGTTTTCTGGACCTGAAAAATTAGCACACGATGCGATTTCGTGCTTGAAAATATTCTACAAAAATGTTGATAGGAAAAGTGTATGTAGGGTCGGTCGGTCCACTAGGACAAGAAATCGATATTGTCATGTTTTCATTGTCCTTTATCACTTTTACCCGATCCTTTATCATTAAAACTCTATGATTATGTATTTCATTGAATTTCGTATATGCTATTGACTGTGTAGAAAATTCGAACACATGAACTATATATGTTCCTGGCGGACAGATCCGGTTATTTAAATGTCTACATCTAAAGCCCTCAGATTTGGAATCTGCAAAAATTTTCCAGGTGTAAGCACCTTCCATGTAAAGTTAATTAAGGCGCAGCGTGCATGACATTATTTTGTAAGGAGGCGAAACAGTCAGTTCATTGTCCCAATTTCAACTTTTATATCTCTAAAATGATAAAACCTAGAAAAAAGTCATAAAGGTCATTCGTGTTTTTTCCTTTATTCCTTTATAGTTTTGGTTTGTTTATAAATAACTACGTTTGCCTTGAAGAAATATGTATGTACATTTAGCCAAAACGGTCCATGTGTCCATTACGAAATAATGAAAATAATATATAACGTGTCGAAATCATACATACATATGTTTCCACAACATCCCTAAATTATCAAGGCAGATTTCGCAATCATATAAATAAATTCCGCGGAAAACTAGTGTCCAGGGGAAGTGGTGTAAGGTACCACGTGGTCAGCCCCGTCCGACTATAGCCCTCTTTTACTTGTTTAATTTAAGTTTTTGAAAAAAACTATGTTTTTACCAAGTATAATGTCATTGAATATATATTGTTATTGCCTTGGAATACCAATTTAATTAAGTAACTGTGGATTTAGTTGGTTAAGTTAAAAAATTAACAGATAATTAAGTAACTGTGGATTTAGTTGGTTAAGTTAGAAAATTAACAGATAAGCCAATCCTGAAAATGCATCAATTGGCATTTGGGCCTTGAAAATCGTAAACAACAAATAAAAAATTTGCGTTTGATATCATGCACTGGAAACAAGCGTATAGAAATCTTATTATATATTTGAGCTTGGTGATAAGTGACTGACTGACTCATCATCAACGCCCAGCCAAAACGCTTGAAATTTTACCAGTAGGTCACTGTTGGTGCAAATGTGCGAGATAAGGCCGGATTTTAGAAAATTCGTCCTGGAACCACAAAAATAACAACAACAAAAATCCTTATTTTTCATTATTATTACGTACTTATTCACTTAGTTGGCCCTCTGCAAGACATGTGTCAAATTAACAATGCTATAACTTCTTGATACCGTAAAACATCACACATAATTTCAAATTTTGTAGTTTACTTCTAGGCGCACTTATTTTATCGTAAACCACTAAATAATAGAAAGACAAGACATTTGTTATCTTCCATTGCAACAGATGTCGCAGTTGGTGATAATGGTATGAACATCAATTACGCAAAAAATACAAACCGATCCTGATTTTGTTTTCACATAACAGGTGTCGCACAAAAGATTTTCATTCGTTAAAATCCAGTTAGAAAAAATGATTACAAACGATGCATTTGTAAAAATTTAGATTTTTCAATTTAAAATTAAAACAAAAATTATTTCAATAATGTTGGGTTTGTTGAACAAATGAGTTGCTGCTGAAGACAACATTAGGGGAATAAATTCAGAAATCGGCCAGAAATAACAACAACTAAAAACTGTATGGACCTGACTTTTTAGTAATAACTAAATGTTTTCAAATCAATGAAAGTGCAATAAAATTGTGCATATTACCACGATTTATTTGCAATTGAGAATTTTAACGTATATGGAGATGTACAGTCATAACTATTCAATTTTCAATTTCAAAATCTGTAATTTGAAGAAATCGCTAAATAATTAATGAAATCAATAATAGGCCCCAAACCAGAGACAAAAGATTGGTTCTGTAATTGAAAACGTTTTTGGAGTATGTGTGTTACGTGAAAAAGGCAGAAAAGTATTACATAACAAGTATTCATCACGAAGGGTTAGGAAAAAGTTCTCTCCCCGCAAAATATAAAGGAACGAATCAGATTTGCTACTACCCAGCAAAAAAAGTCATTACCAAATAATGACTTTATTCAGTAAATTTTTGCAATAGTAACTACTTACTAAATGGCCGTAAAAGTCATTATTTTAACATGGGGATGTCATAGGGAGGAAGTACTTCCATAAAAATGTTTGTTAAGTACATATTTAACCACATATTCCAGATATATAAAATGCCCATAAATATCCACTTATGGATTAGTACTTAAATATGCAATTACTGGTACGTCTTGAATAAGTACATATTTAACCACATATTCCAAATATATAAAATGCCCATAAATATCCACTTATGGGTTAGTACTTAAATATGCAATTACTGGTACGTCCAAAATAAGTACATATTTTCCTGCATAAAAAACAAATTAAATAAGTACATATAATTCGACATACAAACGTATCCAAAATAAGCACTTATTTATGTATGTCAGGTAATGAGTGAAATAAGCAGAAAATATAGTTTAGGTTGTAGTCTATAATTTTACGAATTCATGAATTTATTTAGTTTATACGTACATATGATATAAGAATTCTATATACAATGTATATAAATGTGTATATTATATGTGTTGAGTTTTCAATAAGTAAAAACAAAGTCTTATGATTTGTTTACATTTGTAAATTAAACAAACAAAAGAATAAAGGAACTTAAATACTGTTTGTACTTTCAATTTAACAGCCTCATATTTTTCATTGAAATATTACTCTACGATATTAAAGTATATGTATGTTTTACATTTAAGTTGAACACATTTAGTGTGAAAATTTTAAATTGAAGATAATTCATTTTTTAAACAAACGTAAGTTTTGCCATAGGAGCATGGTACGCGAGTTTTAATATTCTTTATGTTGTTTTTTGTTTTTGCTTGAGAACACTTGCATCTTTAAAGTGACGATTTTTTGCATTTTTAATGGCTTTTCTTATAGTTCGTTCAAAATCACCTCCTTCATTTGCTGCACCTAAGAGAAGCAAACATATATTATCTTTGTTACTTATTTGTGCATTTCTAGTGACGATATATTTATATATGAATACCCATACTTACATCTTAAAACTCCCATAAACTTTTTATAATCCCGTAAAGATTTCTTGTTGTGTATTCCAAAATAGTTATATTCAATTAATAACTTTTGGCTTATAATTGAAGTTATTCCTTTAATTAAACCTTTTGATCCGAGAACGTGTTTAATTACCGCGATCTAAAAATATGTGTAAATATATATATATATTTATATTATTCTGTTACATTTTGGAAAATGAGCTAAATACACACCAGTTCATCTTCATTCTCTTCGTTAATTGCATTTTCCATTTCTTTTAAGCCTTCATCAGAGGTAATGGGAAATTTTTGGAAGAATTTTGATACGGCCGCGTTAGATTTCGTAACCAGGGATTTAATATGAGCTGTCTGTTCGCCTAAGATTCCGCTTATAACCTTGTTTTGGAGTTCGATTATATCTATGAAGAATAGTATAAGCGATAATTAAAAGAGTTAAAAATTTTTCCTAATTTTTATAAATTAAAATACTCACCTACTAGTTTTCTGAATCTTTCCGTGTCATCGCGTTGTTGTTGTAAGATTAAGGCTGCAATTGTTGTAAAAAAGAATGTAATTAGATACGCTAAATGATATTTAACTAAATTAAATTTACTTACTTTTCACTTCTCGTATTTCATTGCAAATATCCATAGTGAGATTTTGCGTGGACAGTTTTTGCTTTTTATACATATCAACAACAAAAGGAATGGATTTCTGGAAGTAAAACGTATTTGGTGTGATACGGCAACTTCACCACTTTACATTCAATATCTTTGAAAGCATAAATATTTTCATCTGAATAAATGGGCTCAACCAAAGCGACACCAATGTCAAGAGAAGGAAGAGGAGAGTTATAAAAATTCTGCAACACATTGAAAGATTTTGCTTTAAATTGAAATCCATCTATAATTTCTGTTATTGTTAAGAATTTCTTTTCATTTGTTATGCAATTATTATCAGGACATTTAGTACTGAAATAACCTTTGGTTGTTTGGACGGCTTTTACATTTCCATTTATATATTTAATGCCATATTGTGGTTCTTTATTTTCTATGGGGAAATCTTCAAAGGAATTAAAAATTTGCTGGCCAATATGTCTAGGGGATCTCACTGCAGCTTTAATACGTTGCATAAAACTTTCAAACGAATAGGCCGAAAATTCACCAAGTGGCCCGAATTGTTTAACACAATCGGACAGATGCAAAAGATTATGTACGTTGTACGAAACGCTTGTGCTTCCATAAAGTGTTGGGAATGTTTGTACAAATTCTTGCAGCATATGTTGGCTTTTATCTATTTGCTGCTCATTTGAACATGATGAAAGCAACCTGTAAGCACAGTGCAGCAAAAGGAAATGTTCATACAGCTCAACTGGAATGTTATTTTTTAAGACCACAACACCGGTATATAGAAGAAACGGTCGAAATTCAGTGGCTTTCCATCTAGGTAGTTCTATAAGTGTCCTTGGCTTCCTTGCAAATTCCCTTGGGATATAGCGACACATAGAATATAGGTCTTCCGATATTGACAGACACGAAGAAGACGAAATTGGAAGTATGGTTTTTCTTTCATACATTCGTGTAAGTATTTTTTTTGTTACACCCAGATCTACTGCATGCATGCAGTCTATGGGGAATTGTGACACCATCTTGGTACCCATTCTCTCCAGTTTCATCGGGATATCACTGTGTAAGGGAAGATGATAATCCTTATAACTCCTCGACCAAAATCCTTCGTCTGTCCTGCTCTCTCCAGGAAAAATTGAATAGGTGTTGACTTTGTTAATCCTTTCTCCAATTTGTTGGCACTTTGTACATCCATTAAAAGAAGTGTGCCCCTTAACACCACACACAAACGCTTTTGCAGGTGCATCGCATATAAATGCACGTAAATTTATATGGATTTCCTTTCCATTTAATATAATACCGCTTAACATGAGTTCAGACATTTCATTAACAAAATCGCGTATATAGCAATTTATATTAAATGGCTTTTTTGATCCAACGTAACATCCAATTAAAAACACCCCACTATTACGAATATTTTGCACACGACCTAATATTGGCCACACTTCAATTGGAGAGCTTTTGAACAACGAGAGTCCATCAATACCAACGTCTATTACAAGCTTGTCTGCATCTGGAGAAATTATAGGAGCAAATGTTTGTAGATGATTTCGGATCCCCACATGAAAATATTCTCCTGGAGCAACAGTTCTTTTCTGGCAGACATTCCTCTTTCTTACTAGGGACCGCACAGAAAGTGGTACATCAAACCTTTCGGATTTCAATATCCTTAAAAGTGAGCGCGTGCATTCAACAGTTGGTTTATGCTGAATAAACCAAACTCCAAGCTTTTCTCGTAGATTAATTTCGTTCGGGACTGTCTCTGCATTTGGCAAGGCTTGTTCTTGGTCACTTAAGGAAGTATCAATCATTATAGATTCAGCTTCTGGAGGAATTGGAATTTCAGGAATTTCTGGAATTTCAGGAATTTCTGGAATTTCATGTTCACTTGATTTGAACTTTTTAACAACTTCCTCCCTCTCCTTCTTAACATTTCTATAGTGTTGCCTTTTACTAATCATATTTAAACTTACACAAAAATTAAGACAAATTGTTATTTTAAATGTAAATTTTTAATTTTGTTAAAAGGACGCTGTCTATGTTCTTCACTTTTTCACTTTTTAATAAAAAACTTCACAAAACTTCACTACAATATAAATAAACGCCGTTTGCAAATGATTAGGAAAAAAACGACACTCATAAATAAAACACAATAATGTCGTCTGTCGTTAACGTTAGATCATTTGAAATTTTCGAACGCTTTTATTGTGTTCAAGTTTGTTTGTGATAAAAACGACGCCGTCGAGAAGGAATAGTCGACATTGCACTCATCACTTGTTTATTTTCTAATTTCATTGTTTTTACGCACTAAATGAAGTATATCTTTTTTGGAAGATGTAGATATGTAAGTATAACATGTAAATACAAATGAAACATGTTTTTAATTGTTTTATTTTTTAGGCAGTCACGACTGGGGTACAAAAAGCAACAACAAGGATTTATCAGTTTTTTGTACCAATTTCTAAGGAAATGTGGAATTGCCCCAAAAAAATTGTTCCGTCGTAACGAGACCGGAAAAAACAACATGTCCTTAAACATCACTCTTTCTAAACTTTGTGTAGGAGATACTCATTACCACTGGGCCATTACCAGAGGAAGTATTGGCATATCCCTGAAAAAATTGCACCGTCGTAAAGGGATCACAAATACAACATGCGCATATGTTTCCTTTACCGACAGTATGCAGAAAATTATGAAAAATTCACCACAGATATTGCTTTTCGTCCTGATTGCAAGAACGTTTAATACTTGTTGGGGAAATGTATACTTCCCGAGATATCGGACTTTGAAGTTCCGAAAATTCCCTTGTTAAAGACAAAAATTTTAATTAAAAAAATGTTGCTCACGTGCCCTAGATTGGCTTTTGTACATAGGAGGAAGATTTAAATCCCCGGCCGAAGGCCGGCTTTTTGTACCCTCAGCCTTTAGGCTAAAGAGGGTATTTACACTTTGATACGACCAAAAATGTGCCTCATCGAAATAATGGTTTTAGACCCCAAGTATGTTTGTACGATATCTGATTCAGACAATTTTGAGTAGATCTAGCAATGTCCGTCCGTCTGCCTGTCTGATCAATCGATTCGGTTCAAATTTTGGGTAACGAAATATTTTGTCCAGATTCGATTTAAGTTCCCCCACAAATGTTCAAAAATTGTCGCAAAACTTGTGCACACGATAACTCTTGTAGGGAATAACCGATTTGGTCCATACTTTGCACATTATGAAATTTCTGTAAACTCATTCGAGTACCTCCCACACAAAATTTCGGAAAAGTTCAGTTTAGGACCTGCTCTCGAATCGCCTTGGTTTTTGTTGTACCATCTTGTATTCACTGTCCCCTATACGATGGTACAAGTTTCCTCAGGGGCAAGTCCATACTTCCTGAAAAAATAGCCTAAAAGTTGCAAAAAACCCCTATGACACCGTGTGAGGTGGTTGGAGCGCAAGATAACTCTAGAACGGATCTGCCGATTCGGTCCAAAATGAGGCCTTAGTAATATTTTGTCTAAACATAGTTTCAGTTTGAAGATAAGCCACATCGGTCCACTCCTTCAGGTACCTCTCCAACAAAAGTTCAAAAATGTTCGGAAAATTTGTTCATACGGTAACTCTTCAAGGGAGTGGCCGAATTGGTCCATACTTTACACATCCTAATAATCCTAATATATCTACTAGATATAGATCAGGTTCGAATATGGACTATATTTGTCTACTCCATCCCGTACCTCCCACACAACATTTTGGATAAGTTCACTTTAAGACCTGCTATTGAATCACTTTGATTTTTGTTGAAGCAACTTACATTCGCTGCCTCAATTACGATGGTAAAAGTTGTTTCAGGGGCAAGTCCATACTTCTTGAGAAAACAGCCCCATGGTCTATGTCGGTCCATTCCTTGAAGTACCTTTTCAGCAAAATTTTTGAACTTTAATCCTAATAAACATTTTTGTCGGTTCACGACCAAAATTTTGAAACCCCCTAAATACATAATTTTTTTGTGAAAAAAAAGTGTTTCAATTTCCACAGGCTGCGGTTATATCTCTGTCGGCAAAGCCGACTGATACTTTTTTACTTGTTGAAAAAAACTTAAGATTTTAAGGAACATTTTTTATTTTTTCTGTGAACTGTCGGTGAAGGAAATTTCTTCCACAACTTGTTGCAAGAATGTTCAAAACGATCCGAGATGACTTATTAAACTATACTTTTCCAAAATTTTGTTTACCCGAAGGATTAAACCAATATATGCGAATGAGAAAGAATATTGCTATTTTTTGAATTGTCATTAAAAACAAAACGATGGGCCAGCAACGCACACCCGTGTCTGCTAGTTTTTCATAAAATTGTTGAACCGAGATTGCTGTAGTATAATATTTGGTATGTTCCAGAACCTGCAAGAAGCTACTAAATTTTACTACGATAACATTTTTCCCTTTATGTTATCGGAAAAAATAGTAAAAATTAGTAGATTCTTGGAGTTCTGGAACAGACCAATTGTGCGTTATAATATCTCAATTCCGAGTTGTAAATATTGTTCCATTTTTAGCTCTTTTCATCAGTTAAGATATTCGGCTTCTGCAAGGAAAAGCTTAATACTTTCATAAGCGTAAGGAAACTAGTTGTTCCTACCTACTTCAATACAGTTAGTGGTGGAGGGTATAAAATATTCGGCCCGGCCGAACTTACGCCATTACTACTTGGTGCAATATGTACTTGCAACTTCAATATCAGTGAAATTATTTTTACGCAACTTTATTTTTGTTGTAATTATGCGTTTGTCTTTACAGGATAACTATTACTGTAGGGTTAGAAAGCGAATGTTTTGTATTTCTCTCGCGCTTAACATGCATGAAAATAAGTGACCTTATATGTTATTATAAGAGTAATTATATGTAAGCCATTACATATGTACTACCTGGTAATGCGGAGAGTAATGAGATCTCATTACTTGGTAATGCATGAAGTAATGATATGTGCCTACCAAATTTTTGCTGGGTAAGAAGATTTCAAGCCCGTTAAAGTACTTTGATGACGTTATATTTTCTGATGAGATGAAAATTATGTTGCACTATTACGACGGAACCCAAAAAATATGGCGCAACCCTCTCACAGCCCTGGAAAATAAAAATGCAATACATACTGTAAAGTTCGGAGAACTGTAAGTTATGGTATGGGCATAGACAAATGAAGTGTATAGACAAAGGATTACTCATGTTGAGTGCTGTCAACAGACTCAAACCAAAATACTCAACATTTTTCGAAGTCGATTTTTGAGAAAAATTGCAAGATTTTCAGTTACATCTGAGGATGTAGATTCCGTCAAAAACTAACCCCATACAGTTTTTGTTAGAATAAAATGTTTTTAAAATTGTGTTTTTAATTGAGTTGTTCTGTCAACGAACTCGATGTTAACAATTGAATCGTATAGACAAAGGATTACTCATACGATTTGTTTCGAGGCTTTACCATTTTTGAGATATAGAAGTTCAGGTCACAGTTTTAGGTTTTTTGTTAGGTTTTCGCGAGTTTGCTTGAAAACGGCAAGTATTGTCAAAATGGGACTAAAAAAATCTTATAGCTGTGAAAAGTTCGTAATTTTTTCCTAGGTTGTACCATTTTTGCGATATATAAGTTAAAGTAGGGAAATTGCAGTCATGACATTGTTTCATATGGAGACAATACAGTCAGTGAATTGTCCTAATCTGAACATCTATATCTCAAAAATGGTAAAACCTACGATAATTTCATAAAATAAAATTTTGTAGAGAATTTTCACTGCTACAACATTTTCTTTATTCAATTTTGATAGGGCGCGAAAACCTAACAAACCCCAAAAAATGTGAACTTTGACCGTGATTTATTTAAAAAGCGCTCAGACGATTTTTTTATTCCCAGGTGTAAGCTCCTTTAATTTAATGTTGCTTCAAGAGCACCGTATCATGTTATATGCTGTTAACCGACCCAAACAAAAATACTCAACGTTTTTCGAAGACAATTTAAAAGAAAATGCAAGATTTTCATTTATACATTTATCTGAGGATGTAGATTTCGTCAAAAACTAACCCCATACAGTTTTTGTTTGAACAAAATATGATTACAATTGTATTTTTAATTCAGTTGTTCTGTCAACAAACTCAATGTTAATAAAATTGGTGAGAGCAGTCCATTGTCTATACAATCCGTTTTACTGTGGCATGGGGTTGTATATAAAGCAAGGACTTTGGTAAAATACGGATTTCGGAGGAAACATTTAAAAATAAAAAGCAGTCGTAAGGTTATACCGATAGCAACAGTGTTGTCAACTTTTATTTGAACTTTTCATTTATAATTTTCCGTTTTAATTTTACCGATTTTTGTCGGTAACTCAAAAAATGTGTTAGAGAATCGCACTACAGATTTGGATATAGCTCCATACATTTGAATTCCTAATTACTGCTTGATATGTTTAAGACATTGTCATTGTTTGCACTTATTTTTAATGCCAATAATACTGTAAGTAAGCAGATAATCGAGCCATGTTTAATAAAATACTGCTTAGTGTAGTACAATTCAACTGTTTTGCCCCTCCGAGGAACATTGAAGTGACGGTTGAGCTAAGTACTTTCATTACTAAAGGGCTTTAGTTATGCCATATTCGAAGTAGTGTAGGATACCAAATGTTAAAGGAATATGTAGTTTTAACAACAGTCGCTGAGAATATAGTTTTAAAAATACTACGGCCCACATTTTTTGAAAACAAAATTTTGCCGTTGATAGCTTCTAGCTACTTCTACGCGGCATCAATAAAGTAAAATTAACACAAATCGATTAATCTATTTATGTAGTTCTATTTGAAAACCACAGGTATGATTTTTAGAAAGAATATGTGAAACTGTCGTACTTTACTGGATAAAGAATTTGTAAATAGGAACGGGTGAAACTATACTCTGCATTTTAATTTATTTATTTATTATCCTCCTTTATATTCGTTGAATTCTCCGCTAACGAAGTAGCGGGCATATGCTAGTGTTTTTATATGTCAGGTACTCAGTAGTTTTAAGTACATTATAGTTATAGTTTTCTAATTATACATTCCGTTTGTAACACATCGAAATATTCGTCGGAGACCCTATCAAGTATATATATTATTGATCAGCATAAAATTCTATGTTGATTTAACCAAGTCCGTCTGTCCGTCCGTCCGTCTGTCTGTCTGTTGAAATCAAGATACAGCTCGGAATTTTAAAGATAGAGAGTCAATATTTGGTGCAGGAGTTTTTATTACTTGCAGGATGGTTGGTATTGAAAATTGGTTATATCGGTCCACGTTTTGATATAGCCCCCATAGAACGGTACCCGATTTTCGGTATTTTTAAGGTATTAGCTTTATTATCACACCGGAATGACTGAAATTTGCCACTAAGTCTTCTTTTAAGGTATAAAACTTATATATATATAGCCCCCATAGAACGGTACCTCCCGATTTTCGGTATTTTGAAGGTTTTAGCTTCATTATCACACCGACATGGCTAAAACTTTGCACTCAGTCTTCTTTAAGGGTATAAAACTTTCCCCCAGAATTTTGCCGGTATCGGCCCACGCCTTCATATAGCCCCCATAGAACGGTACCTCCCGATTTTCGGTATTTTGAAGGTTTTAGCTTCATTATCACACCGATATGGCTGAAATTTGGTACTTAGTCTACGTTGGAGGTATAAAACTTCCCCCTCAGAATTTTGTCGGTATCGGTCCATGCTTTCATGTAGCCCCATAGAACGGTATTTTGAATTTTCGGTATTTTGAACGTTATGGCCTCAATATTGCCCGATTTTAGGTATTTTGGATATTGTGGCTTCAATATTCCGCCAAAATGGCTGAATTTGCTATTGAATTTTCTTTGCGTCTAAAATCCCAGCAAAACTCCTTATTACAAACCTCCTTTCCCACCCATTATTTTAACAAGGGCATGTCGCGCGAAATATCTGGTTATTTTATAACAACTGAAATAAGTAGTCAGAATCTTTGTTTACTAGCCTGATCGCTGTTTAACTTGAAATCGGTAGACATGTTCCAAACTGTTTGAAATACAGTATGTAAAGAACTTTAGTCCCCCTTGTCCCTTATGGGATGCTTGTGGAACAATTATTATAAAGAACTTTAACAAATCTAATAAGTATGCGGATTTTTGGTTTGTTCATTTATATTTTTATCTTTTTGGGTAAAGTAATTAATGCCTTTGTTTATAAATTTTAATTTATATGGACAACCATCGAATACACATTCTATACTAACACTTGAAGTAATTTAAAAATAATTTGTTTCATTTTAATATATTTCACCAACAAAGATTAGGTCATACCTTTTGACTACACTAAGCCGATTCGCAATATTATATGCCTAAATCTTTGGTCAAACCATTTTTAAAAATACACCTTGAAGCTAACATCACCTTTTTCTTCATTGACTTGACATCCTCTTTTGCTTTTCCTTATAAAGTGTTTGTAAGTTGATTTAAATACAAGACTCAATTTATTCAGGTTAGGAAATAACAACAAGGCAAGTAAGTAACCTTTCATATAAACATTAAAACCCCAAAATTAACATGGGCCATTGGCAACACAACTGACAGGTATGTACAAAATATCAAAAACACACATTCATGACATTTGAAAAGGGTTAACTATTTCTTGACCTTCTTTATGAAACAAACATTAAATTCGATGTATTCCTCATTTATTCCTAAGAAGCTTAACGAATATTAAGAAAATTTCTTAGAGAAGAAGCATAGAGGCTTTTCAAAAAAATGTTTCGGGAAATTGAGGATGTTGTTGTTAAGTAGAATATGAGTTAAGGTCTTGAGATATTAACATATAAAGTATCAAATACAGCTGTATCGTTTATTTGTTTTCAAAGAAAGTATTAATTTGGCTTAGGAATTGAATATGCTTTATTTATTAAACATTTTTATTTCATTTATTTTTAACAAACACATAAAGCAGTAAATACTGGAAGAAATGCATTTGACTACAAATATTTTACACTAAAATTGTAAGGGGATTTCTGGGAACACAAACTGTCAAATTACAGAAAATTTAAAACGAAAACATTGATACCAACACAATAGTTGCCGGAATTTCCTGACATTTATGAAATGTCTAATGTTTTACAAAGACTTCCTCAGCATACTATGTATCATCATATAGAAACCAATGGACCTCCAAGTCATGCAAAAGCCCGTCGACTAGATTCTAATAAATTAGTAGCCGCGAAGAAACAATTTGAATACTCTGAATGGTCAAGTTCCAAATATCATCAATTTTGGTCAAACAATGTGGCTAACCTTTAGAATACCGAAATTCGAGAGGTACCGTTCTATGGGGCTATATCACAACGTCGATCTATACCGACAAATTTCTGGCGGAAAGAAGACTAAAACCAAGTTTCCGATATTTCGGTAAGATAATGTGCCTAAAACCTTCAAAGTACCGAAAATCAAGAGGTACGCTTTTATGGGGAATATAGGAAGATGTTGGCTTATTCTTATAATTCTCTTCTGAAATATTTTGTAACCACATGGAAGACTAAATACAAAATTTCAGGCATTTCAGTGGGATATGGACGTCACAACCATCAGAATTACGAAAATCGGGAGGTACTATATCTATACGTGTACCTATATCGAAACGTGTACCTATAAGGACGAATATTATTAGGAAAGGTTTTTACCTCCAACCAAATTTCAGCCATTTCAGTGGGTTGTTGGGGCCACAAACTTCAAAATACCGAAAATCGTGAGGTACCGTTCTATGGGGGCTACATGAAGGAGTAGGCCTATACCAACAAATTAAGGGGTAATGTTGAATACCCCCAACGAAGACTAAATACCAACTTTTAGCCATTTCGGTGGGTAATTATGGCCACAACTTTCAAAATACCGAAAATCGGGTGGTACCGTTCTATGGGGACTATATGAAGGTGTGGACCTATACCGACAAATTTAGAAGGAAAATATGAATAACTCCACCCAAGACTAAATAACAAATTTCATCCATTTCAATGGGTTATTGTGGCCACAACCTTCAATATACCGAAAATCGGTTGGGATATTGTGGGGCCAATATTAAGGCGTGGACCTGAACCGTCAAACTTTTGGGGGAAGTTTTGTACCCCCAACGAAGACTAAATACCAAATTTCAGCCATTTTGGTGGAATATTGAGGCCAAAACCTTCTAAATACCGAAAATGGGGTGGTACCGTTTTATGGGAGCTATATCAAAACGTGGACCGATATAACCCATTTGCAATACCACACATCCTAGGAGTAGTAGAAACTTCTGTACCAAATTACAAAGCTCTATCTTCAAAATTGCGAGCTGTATTTTGATTTCAACAGACGGGCGGACGGACGGACAGACGGATATGGTTATATCGACTTAGAATTTTACCCTTATCAAGAATATATGTATATACATTATAGGGTCTCCGATGGATATTTCGATGTGTTACAACCGGAATGACAAATTTACTTATACCCTCCATAATATGGTCGATGGTATAAAAATGGAACGTGGAAAAGCTGTGGAGACTATAGGGGCCTTAACAAAAACAAAAACTATTCCGGATCGATACAACACTCCTTTTTTGACAGACTGCAACTAAAAACATAACGAATGTACTGTTTTCTCAACGTTGGATTTAGTCCGCACCTACCATCAAATCGACATTCACCCTAATTCATACAGCCCTTCGGGTTGAAAATGCCTTTTGGATTAATGAATGTCGCTTAAAGTTTTCAACGCCTACTATTGCTATTTGGATGAGGTTATAATTGCGTCTAAAAATCAGGATGGGCATTTAGATCACCTGAGACTTGTTTTCCGACGGTTTAAGGATTACGAAATGCAAATTCGGACAGGTAAATTTTCTCAGATTAAAATTAAATTCCTAAGATATTATGCCAATACGTTATGCTCGAATTAAGGGCAACGCTAAAAGAAGATATTGGTGCAGCTAGTGCTGAAATGGCTTATGATGAAGCAATACATCTACCAATCGAATTTTTCCAACCAACAATTTTTACACCGATTGAACATTTGGAAACGCTCAACAACTTAAGGAATAATTTGCCTATGCTACGGCCAGTTAAAGCTTAAAATCATTAGAAATATACACCTTTTGTTCAGAAAGAGTTGCAATACTGTTCTCATGTATGGATAAGATGTGATAAAGTCCAGAAACCTTTACTCAGGACCATATCAAGTCATTGATCTGAAGGCTAAGTATTTAAAAATTCGCATTGGGATAAAGAAGATACCGTTAGCATTGATGGACGAAAACCTGCCTTCTTAACAACAGACAAAACAACATCGTTCTAAATGCCCTCAAGACGAAAGCTCAAAGTGCGTTTCGCACTGGAAGATGGGTAAGGTGGCGAGGCAAACGCTGAATTATTGGTTTTCCTTTTTTTTGAAAATTTTATACAAATTTTTTAGTTTTGGTAATATTTTTTCAGTCTTTTAAGAACTTTCATTCATTCAAATCGCTTCAACGAATCTTTTAAATAAATATTCAGTTGTTCAATTCTTTTTTAAAACTCGTCAAGGGAAAGTTCAAGAGTTGGTTTTCACGTTTGGTTTTAAATTACAAAAATGGACCAAAAATTAAATTTTGAAAACTTTCTATGAGAAGTTAAGGTCAATTTCATCCGCTATAGACTATCCGATCATTATCGAAATCATTGGAATTTCCCTTTCATTGGAATTTTTACGACGTGCAAAAATTTGTCAGTACTGAACTATAACTGTGACTTCTACCGAAATTATGGTTACAGTACAGTGGGATGCCGATATATACCAGGCTGTAACTCTGTTATTTTACATCAACATAATATTCATCAATAGAAAGGTCGAAAGTTTCTCTTCCAACTGTAACCTATATGGGTTTAACATATTTTCTAGTTAAGAAATTTACCAATTTTTACACAAAAGTTTCGGTTCATTTAACCGCCTAAATATTATCTGATCGTCATGTTAAATTGGAAGCTTCTTCTTAAATGACCAAAAGAAAGATACTACAATTGGAAAATCTAAAAGATTAAAAAAATGGCAAAGCAGTTATAGAATCATACAATTTATTAGAAAATCCACAATTCATGAAATAATGTCCTAAACACCCGGTCAAAATTTCATTTAATATGTCCATTAAATGTTTATGTCCACTAGGCCGCACGCAGAGAAAGAAATATGTTTGATCCAACAATATTCCAAGAGCAAAATATGTATTGTCGACATATTGTTGGATTCCTTATGTAGTATTGTGAATCCAACAATCGTTTTTGTTAAATCCAAAAATAGTTTGTGTCAACTGAACAATATATCTCTCTTTTCTTCGAAAATTTTTTTCTCTTCTCTCGCTATTCGATGCCGTGTTAAAAAAACAATTTTGGTGAGTTTTGGTGTTTGTATGACATGCTGCCTTTATCTTTGTTTTTGTGTGTATGTATACCAACAATGAGACTCTTGTTTTTATTTGTTTCTGTTTTGTTTCATTCTTCTTCTTTATTTCATTCTCCTTTCCTTTTCATGTTCGTTATGGTTTTTAATTATTCCTTATGTTGTGGTGGCTGCTTGTGGCTTTTTGCTTGTCTTTGTTGTCAGCTAAAGTAGCAAACCATGCATTGCGTTCATCAATGCTCGTAATATTATATGCGATATTTATATCAAAGTTGTGTGGAAAGTGTATATGAGAAGTATATACACTCAAATCAAAAAATTTAGTATCTGGTTTTCACGGCTGACAATATGTTTTGTAAAAAATTTAGATTATGATTGTTCCTACAATCGGTATTGTTAACGATTTTTACAATATTGCGGAAATTCGAAAGTTGTTTTTGTTTTCTATGTTCGGAACAAAAGATGGTATTTTTGGATTTGGATTACAATGTTTGTACAAAACAAACACATTTTTGGAACCAAAATAGATATTTTTGTTCCAACAAAACCGAAAACTAATCAATTTCATATCCACTTTAAAATATTTTGTTGTTATTCAAACAATTGAATTACAACAAAATATGGACTCAAGCTGAAATAAACACAAAGATGTAAAATTCTGCAGTCCAACAATTAAAAAAGGCCAACAACAATAAAAGGCATCAGCACGGCCTTGTTGACCAATGCGTAATGCAAAAACAACTTTCTTGTTGTTTTTACCCCCGCTTATTGAAGCAACACTCCTATGTTCGTATTCTTTGCGAAGCAAAGACGACATAAAAACAGTGGTGGATACGAAATTCTTTAGTTCGACTCAAATTGTAGGGTAAACAGCTTTAGGGCCATACAGCAAATTTCTCATTTTATTTAATTTGCTAGATGGCTTTATTGACCTGTTTATCGATACAGAGTCGGCGAAAAAGGGAACTGATGAAGTTGTTTGGTGACAACTGAAACTATAGTATTCCCTACCCTTCGCCCGCAACTAATCAATTTCATATCCACTTTAAAATATTTTGTTGTTATTCAAACAATTGAATTACAACAAAATATGGACTCAAGCTGAAATAAACACAAAGATATAAAACCGAAAAATACTTTTTCTCTGCGTGCGGGGCGATTTGAAAGCCTTAATGGCCCCTTCGCGTTTCTGATTCCTGGGATTGAACTGAGCAATAAAGTCCACTAGACCATACGTCTAGCCAAACGAACTAAAGGCATTTTCGTTGTCCACGGATCCCAACACGATACAATTTTGCATCAGAACGCTTGAATATTTTTCTGGTCAACTTTTTTAGCACAGTGCCATTTATCGACATTTTCCGAGAAGTTTGCACATTCTCAAAGCCAAAACTGCCAGAAGAAGAGTTCTAATGCTTTTGTGATGTATTAGAGAGTTCTTAATAACTGTCTTGGCTACAATTTTTGTATGTGCGTTGGATCGAAAATCTCAATGGTTTGGCCGTTATATGCCAAAATGTCCAAAAAACGTGGATAAAAAAATTAAAGTCAAAATCGGGAGGCTCGATTTTCACCGTAGAACTATGGTCTAGTGGACTTTTTTGCTCAGTTCAATCCCAGGAATCAGAAACTCGAAGGGCCCATTAAGGTTTTTTTCCTTCCATATAAATCGCCCTGGCCTAATGTCCACCCTTTTGTTATCAACTTCACAAAACTTAAAAATTCTGGAGTTATAAAAATGATGGGAAAAACGCTGAGATACCTCCTTCCGGGACATTCCCCACAAATGTCCAAAACTGTTTGCTAAAATGGTTTGCGCGATATTTCTTGAATCGATTTGGTCCAAACTATGGATTTAGTAATAATTTGTCCAAACTTAATGCGCTATATCGGTCCGCTCCTTAGGATACCTCCCTAAAGTTTAAGGTGTGAATGAGGATATGTTTCCACATAATGGTACAAAAGTTCTAAATATACGATGACCAACTGAAATCACTGGTGTGCGCGATATCTATTGAAGGGAATGGAAAGTTCATTCGTTCAAAAAAGGCCGCAGAATTCTTAAAAGCCCCTAAATACATAGTTTTTGGAATAGAATTTTGGTTGTGTAGCTGATATTTGATCTGTGGGTTTCTATGTTAGATACAGTCGTTTTTATTCGTCTCTTTTGCTTTTGTTCAAAGAATAATCAACAGAAAACCCGTTTTTTGTCCAACAGACATTTTAGCAAAGATAGTGCAGAAATACGGGTTATTTCGGAAAATTATTCGAAGTAAACAAATTTTAGCAAGATTGAAAATAATCTTAACGGGCGGACGAATTGAGATAAAACCAAAAAAATTGAAAACCACAAAAATAAAGCAATGATTTTATCGTCAGAAATGTTTCAAAATTGTTGAATTGCTCTTATCGAAAATTTCAAAAAGACACTACAGTCATCCTAAAATAACGATACAGAAAATTACTCAAAAGCCCATTTTTTTCATTTTTCTGTATTTTCAAAATTATATTCTATTGTATTTCCTCCAATACTTAACATACTTCTTGAAAAAATTAAAACTTTTTCTTTGAGGTAGAAAAATGTGTAACATAAGCTAATATCCTATCCTGTGGCAGCTGTAAGACCATGCTTCAACTTTATTTGATTGTATGACCCCTAATCCGTTCCTTTCGTATCAGACTTCGACCATACAAAGTTATCCATTAGTGCCAAGAAAATTATAGAGACTTGACATTCTTCATGTGGTTTAAAGTATGAAAAGAACTACCCAATAATATCATACATCATAACACTAGTCACCTCCAATAATACTCTGCGGATGTGTGTATGTACATATGTATATTCACATGTCTTGTTCGGAACCAGGATCAAACTGTTTTTGTTTGTTTCTGCTTTCTTGCATACTTCCAACAGAATGGAATATAAACAAACAAAGGAAAAAATCTGAAGGAACTAAGCATACAAATTGTTTAAATGTAGAGTTTTTGTTGTTGTTTCTTACTTTACTTTCTTTTATAAACTTTTTCGTTTATATCTTTGTGTTTATTTCAGCTTTTTCGTTTATTTAAATTGAATTTTTTTCTGAAGTTGCAACAGAATGTGAGGAAAACACTCAACCCAGCAAATGTATGATGCCGTGATTTGTGAGGCAAGTGAATTGGAAACATGAAATATGTTTGTCCTAAAAACATCCTATTTGTCCTTTGTTCGTGAAATATTTGGAATATCTGTATATAAATTCCATTCGTCGAAATTGGTTTTTGTTTTTCATTATTTTTTTATATTTTTTCTTCTTCTTCCTGAGTGTTTTTGTCATTTCAATGCAAATATATGCAAATGTTATAATTGTCTTCGTAATCCGCTTATGTTTCTGAGTGAATTCAGACAGACACCCACAATAAGGAAATGACATTAAGCATCAAGTAAACGATTGTTTTTTGTTGATGTTTTCATTCAATTTTCTTAGTTTTTTATGGTATATGGGCAAGTCCCTGTTTTAATGTTGCTAACCCTGCTGACGCTGGACATATCAAAGGATTTTATATAATGAGAAGACAACATTTATGGTTTATGGCTTTTTATTTTGCAGTGGATTTCGACACATCATATAACGATTGAAATATTGTGATTATCGTTGTTGCAATAGCCAGAGATTTAATTTAAATAAACCAAATAAAATAGCATTTATCTCGAAAACATGTAAACAAGATCACTTTGTTGGGTCAATCACTACTGTTAAGATACTTCATATAAAGTTGGTAAGTTTTGGGTAATATTCCATTGTTTCCATCCTTTGGTAAAATGTGATGTTCAAATAAACAAGTAAGAAAGTATTAGTCGACTGTGTATACTGACAAAGTATACCCTCAGCCTGTGTGTAACTTACAGGTTTTGGGCCACTATGTCAGGAGGCGTGGACTTGCCAGCCAAAAACATAATATCACTGTAAACAGGACAACAAGGAGTGTCATCGGTATATTTTTTTAAAGGATCTTCTAAAAGATCCTAAAACCTAAACTAAAGAAGTAACCAATATGAACCATTTTTGAAGCTAATCTAAATTTTAGAAGCTCCAAAGTTTGGACCAAATTGGTTGCACAGCTTACGAGACGTACCGGAAGGAATATTATAATAACAAAACTACTGGCTAATATATAAGTCGGTTTTTTTTTACTTTTTTTGGTTTGTGTGTAAATAATAACGTTTTTTATTGAGATAGCTGTTACAATTTTATTTTTTTTCAAAATAGCAGCGTTCGAAAACTTACATTAAGGTACCGTACAATAACGTTTTGTAGCGTACCTAGCATGAAAAGTTACACTACGATAAGGTACCGTACATGTACACAAACTTTAAAAAAATTTTTAGCGTTTGTGTACATGTACCCAACGAAAATTGTAGCGTACATGTTTGGTACGAAACCACCATTTTAAAGTAACAACCACGTACCCAACTGAAATGGTTGGGTACGTACGTTATAAATGTTGCGTGTACATTAAAAAACCACGTAGCGTACATCATTATGTACCCTAAAAAACAAATAGAGGTTGCGTACACCTGAGTGATGTTTATGAAGAGGCTGCGTACACCTGAGTGATGTTTATAAAGAAATACTAAATATGAATGGCATGAGGAAAAATACAACCATAAAAATAAGAGTGAATATCGTATAAATAAAATACAAAAGTATATCTAATATATAAAAGGCAATGTGTGTATGTTAGTATGTTTGTATGTTCCGAATAGACTCAAAAACGGCTGAATAGATTTTCTTGAAAATTTCAGATAATGTACTGGGAACACCGGTGGTGAAAATAGGCTATATATTTTTTGAATGGTCGTCGCGGAAGTGAAATATCGCGGTCATCCCAAATTATTCAAAAATGTATTATTTCAGATAATATACCTAATTTTAGTAAGCGTCACTACAAAACCGCTAAAACACTGGCTTCAATATGTGGGATAACGCGGTCAACGCCATAGTTTGGAATACAGTAAAATCCCGATGACTTGAGATGTCACTATATAGAAATTCCGAAAAATCGATTGGGAAATCTTATGAAATTTTGTATGTGGAGTTTTTAGGTCTGAGAATAGGTCGTAATCTATTTTTTTATCACGCTAAGTGTAGTGACCGGTGGTCCTCCCCACAATTTTTTTAAGAAAACCGCGAAATTCGAGATACGTTTTAATATATTGTTTACAAATTGTTTGCAATGCTATGGTAATTACAGTCTTAACCCTGAATGGTCGTCGCGGAAGTGAAAAACGCGGTCATCCCAAAATTTTCAAAAATGTATTATTTCAATTAATTAGAACTGTCGTAAGCTGTTTTTATACGGCTAGGAGTAGTGACCGGTGGTCCTCCCCCACAATGTTTTTAAGAAAATCTGAAATCTTTGATATTTTTGAACGTATTGTTTACAGATTGTTTTCCCTGAATGATCGCGGTCATCACAAAGTTTTCAAAAATGTATTATTTCAATTAATATACATAATTTTAGTAAGCGTGACACAAAAATGATATAAACACTAGCTTGAACAAGTGGAATAGCGCGGTCGTGAGCTATTTTAATACGGCTAAGTGTAGTGACCGGAGGTTCTCCTTCAAAAATTTTTTTTTTTTAAATCTGAAGTCCATGATATTTTTGAACATATTGTTTACAGATTGTTTGCAATACTACTGTAATTACTGTCTTGACCCTGAATGGTCTTCGCGGAAGTGAAATATCGCGAAAAGTGAAATATCGCGGTCATCACAAAATTTGCAAACATTTATTATTTCAGATAAAATACATTATTTTGTAAGCGTGCCTAAAAAACGCTATAAACGCTGAACACTAAACAATAAGTGGGACAGCGCGATCAACTCCACATTTTGGAATACAGTAAAATCCGGATAACTTGAGATGTCACAAGATCGAAATTCCAGAAAGATCCATTGGAAATCAGACAAAGTTATTGATATACAATACAATATCATCATTGGAATCAGAATACCGCGATCGTGTTCGATTTTTGAAAATATTATAATTACGGATAAAATCTCAAAATGTGGGAAGTGAAACTTCATGAGCATTGATTTCAGTCCTTGGAATATATGTCCCAATTTACATTGGGCGAGTTTACTTGCGGCAATTGTCATTTTGTAGGAGAGAGAGGTGAGGCATATGGTAACCCTTTGCCTCTCAGCACCCTCTCTCACCTACAAACTGACAATTGCCGCAAGTAAACTCGCCTAATGTAAATTGGGACTAAAGATACATTTTTTAAATACAAAAACTCGATAATAACAACTACAATTTATAGAAGTAATTTTTTTATGAATTATATAAATGTTGCCATACATATCCCGAAGGTACATACATTTCGCTGAGGGGTATTTTACCACTATTGCATATAGAGCGCGAAGAAAAATAGCGTTACCTTCGATAGGCCTGAATGAGGTTAAATCCACCAAAAATAGCGAAAATCAGGCGCCACCGTTCTATGGGAGCTATATCAAAACGAGGACGTATACTGAACAGTGGCTATATCTCTGAACTATCGAAAATCGGGAGGTACTGTTTTATGGGAGCTATATCAAAACGTGAACCTATTACTGTTACATACCGAGCGCAAATAAAAAGGCGTGTCTTTCGGTCGATACGAATATTTATGCTCTCCTCTTATACATATATAGCATTTCCAAATTAAATGAAACCTTTTCCAAATTGAATGAAACTTTTTCCAAATTAAATGAAACCTTTTCAAAATTAAATGAAACCTTTTCCAAATCAAATGAAACCTTTTCCAAATCAAATGAAACCTTTTCCAAATCAAATGAAACTATTTCCAAATTGAATGAAACCTTTATTTTTATTAAAAGAAAAAAAGCCAGAATATTTTGAAAAGAGAAAGAAATAAAAAATTATATGGGTTTTCACCGATTTTTTACTTAAATTCTAATCTTAAGTAATGACACAAAGTGTACCTCCCTGCATGTTTTGCTTCCTTGAACTTAAACATTTCATAATTTTTAAAGTTATAGCGAAATAATCCTAAAGAGACAATTTAGTTTTAAAAAATTCCTAATAACACTGTGAACAAAATGAAGGCGAAAATCTGGGGCAGAGATAATTCCTTTAGGGAATGAAAGGACTTTTTGAGTATATTAAGAATCCCGAAGGACAGATCAGCCGTGAGTCGAAGTTCCGAGTTATGGCCTGATTAAGTTTCTGCTGAAGACCATGTAAGGCATCTGAAATTAACGTTATATCTTTGTTAATTGTTGTTTTAGGGTTTTCACCAAAAAATTAATCACGCCATAACTCGGAAGTTTGACTCACGGCGGATCTGTCCTTTAGGATTCTTAATATACTCACCAAGGGCTTTCATCCCCAATAAGAATTATCTCTGCATCAAGATTTCGGTTCACATTGTAATAACAGGGACTAATTGTAGTACCTAATGAAGTGGTTCACGATTTGCTGCTTGGGGAATTCTCAATGGACATGGTCCTTACATAATTGGAGCAGTCGTGTTGATTGAGCTGTTCGATACTGTGCCCAATCACGTCAACGGTATAACGATCTATTGTCAGATCGCGTAGTACCACTTTGGCACACAATTTTACTCTTGAAAGTTTTTTTAGGATAATTTGTATGCAATAGCTTAATAAGTAAACGAATACACATAATGATAGAATTAAACCGGTGTAATTTGAAATTTTGAGTGCCATATTCAGCAATGTTGAACCCAAAAGTAACGGTATTTTCAAAAATACGCGATCAGACAATAGATCGTAATATCGTTGACGTGATTGAGCATAGTAACCAACAGGTCAATAAACAGGACTGCTCCAATTATGTAATGAGTATGTATGTCCATTGAAAATTCCACAAGCAGAAAATCGTGAACCACTTCATAATGTAATACAATTAGCCCCTGTTATTATTAGCAACTTTTTAACCCTTAATTCTCTCTTTAGCATTATTTCGCTATAACCTTAAGTGATGCCCAACACTTATGAAATGTTTAAGTTCAAGGAAGCAAAGCATGCAGTGAGGTACACTTTTATGTCATTACTTAAGATTAGAATTTAAGTAAAAAATCGTTGAAAACCCATATAATTTTTTATTTCTTTCTCTTTTCAACATATTCTGGCTTTTTTCTTTTAATAAAAATAAAGGTTTCATTCAATTTGGAAAAGGTTTCATTTGATTTGGAAAAGGTTTCATTTAATTTGGAAAAGGTTTCATTTGATTTGGAAAAGGGTTCATTTAATTTGGAAAAGGTTTCATTTAATTTGGAAAAGGTTTCATTCAATTTGGAAAAAGTTTCATTCAATTTAGAAAAGGTTTCATTTAATTTGGAAATGCTATATTAAAACCGGATTTCAGCCATTTCGGTGTGATAATGATGTTAAATCCTCAAAAATAGCGAAAATCAGCCGGTACCGTTCTATGGGAGCTATATCAAAGCGTGGACCTATACCAACAATTCTTTGCAGTAATAATTACGACCCCAACCGAGACCAACAATCCAATATATAGCAATGTTAATTGACGTGCACCGACCATTATATGTGGATCACAAAGTGCTTTAAATTGTCGATTTATGGTGAAGGGTATAATAAAAGAGATTTTATATCTTAAATTTGGGGGATACCATTATATGGAATTTATGTCAAAACATTGATTTATATTATGAAGTTTCTAGAGGGATGCCTAATTATGGGTGTATCAATACTGGATAGATAACTAAAGTTTACACGGAGAACCCAAACAACGGGCCAGCAACGCGGACCGGGTCAGCTAGTCTAATATATAAAAGGCAATGTGTGTATGTTAGTATGTTTGTTTGTTTGTATGTTTGTATGTTCCGAATAGACTCAAAAACGGCTGAATAGATTTTCTTGAAAATTTCAGATAATGTACTGGGAACACCGGTGGTGAAAATAGGCTATATATTTTTTTGAATGGTCGTCACGGAAGTGAAATATCGCGGTCATCCCAAATTATTCAAAAAATGTATTATTTCAGATAATATACCTAATTTTAGTAAGCGTGACTACAAAACCGCTAAAACACTGGCTTCAATATGTGGGATAACGCGGTCAACGCCATATTTTGGAATACAGTAAAATCCCGATGACTTGAGATGTCACTATATTGAAATTCCGAAAAATCGATTGGGAAATCTTATGAAATTTTGTATGTGGAGTGTTTAGGTCTGAGAATAGGTCGTAATCTATTTTTTATCCCGCTAAGTGTAGTGACCGGTGGTCCTCCCCACAATTTATTTAAGAAAACCGCGAAATTCAAGATACGTTTTAATATATTGTTTACTAATTGTTTGCAATGCTATGGTAATTACAGTCTTGACCCTGAATGGTCGTCGCAAAAGTGAAATTCTCGGTCATCCCAAAATTTTCAAAAATGTATTATTTCAATTAATTAGAACTGTCGTAAGCTGTTTTTATACAATGTTTTTACGAAAATCTGATGTCTTTGATATTTTTGAACGTATTGTTTACAGATTGTTTTCCCTGAATCACAAAGTTTTAGTAAGCGTGACACAAAAATGATATAAACACTAGCTTGAACAAGTGGGATAGCGCGGTCGTGAGCTATTTTAATGCGGCTAAGTGTAGTGAGGAGGTTCTCCTTCAAAAAAAATTTTTTTTTTTTTTTAATCTGAAGTCCATGATATTTTTGAACGTATTGTTTACAGATTGTTTGCAATACTACTGTAATTACTTTCTTGACCCTGAATGGTCTTCGCGGAAGTGAAATATCGCGAAAAGTGAAATATCGCGGTCATCACAAAATTTGCAAACATTTATTATTTCAGATAATATACATAATTTTGTAAGCATGCCTAAAAAACGCTATAAACGCTGAACACTAAACAATAAGTGGGACAGCGCGATAAACTCCACATTTTGGAATACAGTAAAATTCGGATAACTTGAGATGTCACATGATCGAAATTCCAGAAAGATCCATTGGAAATCAGACAAAGTTATTGATATACAATACAATATCATCATTGGAATCAGAATACCGCGATCGTGTTCGATTTTTGAAAATATTATAATTACGGATAAAATCTCAAAATGTGGGAAGTGAAACTTCATGAGCATTGATTTCAGTCCTTGGAATAGCTAGGTAAAGATACATTTTTTAAATACAGCAAAATCTCGATAATAACCACTACAATTTATAGAAGTAATTTTTTTATGAATTATATAAATGTTGCCATACATATCCCGAAGGAACATACATTTCGCTGAGGGGTATTTTACCACTATTGCATATAGAGCGCGAAGAAAAAAAGCGTTACGTTCGATCGGCCTGAATGAGGTTAAATCCACCAAAAATAGCGAAAATCAGGCGCCACCGTTCTATGGGAGCTATATCAAAACGAGGACGTATACTGAACAGTGGCTATATCTCTGAACTATCGAAAATCGGGAGGTACTGTTTTTTGCGAGCTATATCAAAACGTGAACCTATTACTGTTACATACCGAGCGCAAATAAAAAGGCGTGTCTTTCGGTCGATACGAATATTTATGCTCTCCTCTTTAAAATATAGTAAAACCAGATTTCAGCCATTTCGGTGTGATAATGATGTTAAATCCTCAAAAATAGCGAAAATCAGCCGGTACAGTTCTATGGGAGCTATATCAAAACGTGGACCTATACCAACAATTCTTTGCAGTAATAATTACGACCCCAACCGAGACCAACAATCCAATATATAGCAATGTTAATTGACGTGCACCGACCATTATATGTGGGTCACAAAGTGCTTTAAACTGTCGATTTATGGTGAAGGGTATAATAAAAGAGATTTTATATCTTAAATTTGGGGGATACCATTACATGGAATTTATGTTAAAACATTGATTTATATTATGAAGTTTCTAGAGGGATGCCTAATTATGGGTGTATCAATACTGGATAGATAACTAAAGTTTACACGGAGAACCCAAACAACGGGCCAGCAACGCGGACCGGGTCAGCTAGTCTAATATATAAAAGGCAATGTGTGTATGTTAGTATGTTTGTTTGTTTGTATGTTTGTATGTTCCGAATAGACTCAAAAACGGCTGAATAGATTTTCTTGAAAATTTCAGATAATGTACTGGGAACACCGGTGGTGAAAATAGGCTATATATTTTTTTGAATGGTCGTCGCGGAAGTGAAATATCGCGGTCATCCCAAATTATTCAAAAATGTATTATTTCAGATAATATACCTAATTTTAGTAAGCGTGACTACAAAACCGCTATAACACTGGCTTCAATATGTGGGATAACGCGGTCAACGCCATATATTGGAATACAGTACAATCCCGATAACTTGAGATGTCACTATATAGAAATTCCGAAAAATCGATTAGGAAATCTTATGAAATTTTGTATGTGGAATTTTTAGGTCGTAATCTATTTTTTATCCCGCTAAGTGTAGTGACCGGTGGTCCTCCCCACCATTTTTTTAAGAAAACCGCGAAATTCAAGATACGTTTTAATATATTGTTTACAAATTGTTTGCAATGCTATGGTAATTACAGTCTTGAACCTGAATGGTCGTCGCGAAAGTGAAATATCGCGGTCATCCCAAAATTTTCAAAAATTTATTATTTCAATTAATTAGAACTGTCGTAAGCTGTTTTTATACGGCTAAGAGTAGTGGCCGGTGGTCCTCCCCCACAATGTTTTTAAGAAAATCTGAAATCTTTGATATTTTTCAACGTATTGTTTACGCGGTCATCACAAAGTTTTTCAAAATGTATTATTTCAATTAATATACATAATTTTAGTAAGCGTGACACAAAAATGATATAAACACTAGCTTGAACAAGTGGGATAGCGCGGTCGTGAGCTATTTTATTTAAAAATCTGAAGTCCATGATATTTTTGAACGTATTGTTTACAGATTGTTTGCAATACTGCTGTACTTACTGTCTTGACCCTGAATGGTCTTCGCGGAAGTGAAATATCGCGAAAAGTGAAATATCGCGACCATCACAAAATTTGCAAACATTTGTTATTTCAGATAATATACATAATTTTGTAAGCGTGCCTAAAAAACGCTATAAACGCTGAACACTAAACAATAAGTGGGATAGCGCGGTAAACTCCACATTTTGGAATACAGTAAAATCCCGATAACTTGAGATGTCACTAGATCGAAATTCCAGAAAGATCAATTGGAAATCAGACAATGTTATTGATATACAATACAATATCATCATTGGAATCAGAATACCGCGATCGTGTTCGATTTTTGAAAATATTATAATTACGGATAAAATCTCAAAATGTGGCAAGTGAAACTCCATGAGCATTGATTTCAATCCTTGGAATAGCTAGATAAAGATACATTTTTTTAATACAGCAAAATCTCGATAATAACAACTACAATTTATAGAAGTATTTTTTTTATGAATTATATAAATCGTCACCTGAAATGTTGCCATACATATCCCGAAGGAACATACATTTCGCTGAGGGGTATTTTACCACTATTGCATATAGAGCGTCAAGAAAAAAGGCGTTACGTTCGATCGGGCTGAATGAGGTTAAATCCTCAAAAATAGCGAAAATCAGCCGGTACCGTTCTATGGGAGCTATATCAAAACGTGGACCTATACTGACAATTCTCTGCAGTAATAATTACGACCCCAACCGAGACCAACAATCCAATATATAGCAATGTTAATTGACGTGCACCGACCATTATATGTGGGTCACAAAGTGCTTTAAACTGTCGATTTATGGTGAAGGGTATAATAAAAGAGATTTTATATCTTAAATTTGGGGGATACCATTACATGGAATTTATGTCGAAACATTGATTTATATTATGAAGTTTCTAGAGGGATGCCTATTTATGGCTGTATCAATACTGGATAGATAACTAAAGTTTACACGGAGAACCCAAACAACGGGCCAGCAACGCGGACCGGGTCAACTAGTATATTTATATTTAACCAGTAAATATGAAAACATTTATTTATATTATAAAAAATTAACGAATATATAAAAGATTAACATGTGAGAAAGCTCAACTTTCATAATTGAAATCCCCATTGACTTTTACCATTAATATGTATATATGTTCAAGATTTGTTGCTGACATGCGGTTGCGCTGATCAGATAATATGTATTTCATAGCAAATTAAGCGTTCTACACTTAATTGGGTTGACGGTATTACCTGTACAATATTATCAATCTCACTGATGATGGTATTCTGAGAGTACCAAAATGCTATTATATTTTCATTTAGTCGCAATCTTGATTGCAGCACATAAGTGACAAAATCAGCTTCTAAATTGTGTAAATTAGATGAACTCGGAATTTCTGTGGCAGGATCTATCATTTGCAGATACTCGGAAAAAGATTTGGCTGCATGTGGTCTGCTCGGTGATGGAGTTTCCTCTAATATAGGGTGGCTTGTATTGTGTTCTGAAACATAAAAGATGATTGATATAAATAAATATGCATTGTTTTGGTTAACTTAAGCAAACTTAGCTTCTGTTGACTTCATGCGTTTATATAACGATAGTATGTAGCTCTTCGCCCTTTGTTTTTGTTCGCAAGTTAAGCATACTTTGATTCGTGGATCCAAGAACACAGCTGCGTTAAACAGTTCATTTTCTAAAAGTTTATCCTTTCTTATCTTCAAGGACTCCTTGAGAAGGGTTTTCATGTTGCTATCCGGTAAAGCGTCAATTTGAAATGACGTTCACTATAGCACAACTGTTCGCTTTGTAACTTAATGGTAGCATTGTAAATAGGTTTAAATAGTCCCAAGAATTCAGTTGTGAAAGACCATTCTTCAGATTCAAGAAATAAATCAGGATAATCCTTGCTTAGTGTATTTATAATATACTTCATTTCCAGGATTCTTTCAATCATTTTATATCTTGAATTCCAACGTGTTGCACAATCAATGATAGGTTTTTTGTAGAGTTCACTTCTTTGAAAATTTAAAATCATTTTACTTCTAAGTTTCTTTTTTTACCACGAATCGTATCTTATCGACATTGTCTTTTATTGCCGACTGTTTCAGCACATCGTTTACACACAGTTGGAGAGTTTGAGCACCATAAGGAATGCTAGTAATTGTGTTCGCTGAAATGTTAAAATCAATTGATTCAATTGTGTCAATAGCTATTCGCCAATCGATATAATCTTCATCTTCTTCGAAATCCACGGCATCATTATCTATCGACAATTGCATTTCAGAGTTCAGGATTCGTACAGTTTTGAGCATATTTGATCCGTTGTCGGTTGTAATCGTTAAAATATTACGTAAATCAACATCATATTCCTTTAGAACATCCAATATAACTGTTTTTAAATATTTAGAAGTGTGATTTGATCTAAGTTCCTTTATAGCCAACGTTTTAACAACGATTATACCATGTTTAATGTATTTAACAGCATACTTAAGTCCAGCCTTGTTGCGAAATCCATCTTAAGGGAAAATAATATCCCTTTAAGATCGTTTGAGATTCCCGTTTTAATATTTTTTGAGAAAGCTATAAATCGTTCCATTACGTTATGTTCATTTACCGTTATCCCGCGTACACTTAAAACAGGTTCTATAAGAACTTTGTAGGCTTTATCTTCGTCCATAGTAAAGTACGTCCATTTTTTTTTTTGTAAACAGTTCCACCAATGCTGTTTCAATGTTTTTTGGATTCACACTTTTTTAATAATTCTTTGATGTCACTTTTTTCTTTTACGTTTTCCCGCTTTTGATCAATATAGTACGCATACAAATCGGGATGCACATTTTTCAAATGTCGCTCTAAATTTGCGGAATGCCAATCTAAAACATTGTTGACGAAATTTTGTAAATTACACACTGTTTGATTTGATTCGTTTGTACTGAATATATCACGAAGAACAATATTTGTTGGTCTTGGCATTTTATAATTATTTTCACTTAACGTTTAAAAATGAACTAAATAGCATTTGCGGGGATTCTTTTGCATATACAGTTTGCAAAAAATGAATTTTCTTAAAAAATTTAATTACCTGCAACTATTCCAAAGGGTTTTCGCGAAATTTTCCATAAATTATACTATAAGACTACTAGTGTAACAAACTCAAAAACTAGATCATTCATGTGGTAATGGTTATACTTTATTACAATACACAAGAAAGGTAAAAAAATGGTGGTTTACAATTTTTTAACTCATAATTTTTATGATGTCAAAAAGAAGGGACAGGTACTTTATGGTTTTGGTGTGCGAGGAATAATATTTCTACCTAATTCTGACTTTCTAACTTATCAAAATCGAAATTCCGATAATTCTACCTGTAAACAAACTTTAAAAATATAGCAGACCCAAAGAACGGATGTTTCCTTCCCAGCTAGGTACCAGTCCTTGGGTACCTCAACGGCAATTCATAATTTGGAAAAACACAAAAAAGCAAAAAATAATTCTTATTGTGGTGTTGTAGCATTTCTTTTTGTAAGATGATGTTGATATTGAAAACAACCTACTTGAAACTGTTCTTCGATGCTTTCTTGACATTGCTAAAATTTGAAAATGAACCACCTGTTTTCACAATACAAATGATACGATTTTTAATAATAAAAAACTCCTCCATAAACTACAGCCCTATAGCAACCCTTTTAAAAAATTTCAAGATTTTATATATTCGATTTGTTTAGGCATTACTAACTTCTTGCATAAGTATTTATGACATTTAAATAATGACATTTATAGTCCTAATTAATTGAAGATACATATTCATTTATATTTACTTGTATTTCATTTGTATATATTCCACAAAAATTAAAGTTAATATTTTTAATACCTTATTAACCAAAGAAATGTAAGTGTACCCTACCAACACTTTTTTTCTAAAGATACATTATGATGTACTCTACGTGGTTTTTTTAATGTACGCAACCTTTTCGGTTGGGTACGTGGTTGTTACATTACGATGGAGGTTGCGTACCAAACATGTGTGTTTGACCAACTTTTCGAATCTCGTTGGGTACACGTACATAAACACTAAAATGGATTTTTAATGTTTGTGTACGTGTACATAAACTTTATAATTTTTTTTAGTGTTTGTGTACATGTACGGTACCTTATGATAAGGCACTGTTTGTTTCCGAACACTGCAAAATAGTCTGGCTTAATCCGATTGTTGTTGTTTTAATATTTTAAAACAACTAATTTATTAGTTTGGCATTGTTCGCCAAGGGGTAAGGCCGAGAAGAATAGTTTCGATCCTCGCCATAGGATCTCATCAGTTCCCTTGTTTCTTGTTTGTGAATATTCCAAAAATTGTTTATACACAAACAGCAATTGCCAGCTCGAAATACTAAGGTGAACAAAGAAAAAAAAACTTCAAAGAGAAGTTTTTCTTTGGCAACCTCACACTACCCCGACGAAAGTGTGGTGAGGATTGAAACTAATCTTCCCTGCCTTACCCCTTGGAGAACAATGCCAAACTTTTTTCCACTTATAAAATAATTGTTTTAAAATATTAAAACACCAACAATAGGATTAAACCAGACTATTTTGAAAAAAGTTAAACAAAATTGTAATAATTATCCCAATAAAAAACGGCTGTAATAAGCTACAAACAATATTTTGTTATCTTGTCTTCGTTGTAATTCAACGACACATAATAGTGGAAAAGGTTTGGTTTGTTTTGCAAACACTTTCGTCGGGTTTGTGTAAGGTTGCCAAAGAAAAACTTCTCATTGAAGTTTTTTATTTGCTCACCTTTATATTTCGAGCTGACGATTGATGTTTGGGTATAAAAAGTTTTTGTTGAAGAAGTTATTGAAAAATATCTTCGATGGAGAATATCCAAAAACAACAAATGAGATCCTGTGGTAAGGATCGAAACTAGTCTTCACTGCCTTTCCCCTTTGCGAACAATGTCAAAAGCAACAACAATGGGATTAAGCTAGATTATTTTGAAACAAGTAGGAAAAGCGATAAGTTCGGTCGGGCCGAACCTTTTATACCCTCCACCACAAATTTCAGCCTTTTCGGTGGATTAATGTGGCCACAACCTTCAAAATACCGAAAATCGGAAGGTACCGTTCTATGGGGGCTATATGATGGCGTAAACCTATACCTACAAATTTCTGGGGGAAAGTTTTATATCCCCAACGAAGACTAAATACCAAATTTCTGCCATCTCGGTGTGATAATGAGGCCAAAACATTCAAAATACCGAAAATCGGGAGATATCGTCCTATGGGGCTATATCAAGACGTGGACCTAAATAAACATTTTATAATAAAAATGTTTCTTAGCCTATGGAAACACAAAATACAAAGTTACAACCGATTCTATTGTCAAATGGGACTAATAATATATATAATACTAGCGGACCCGGCGAACTTCGTCTCGCTATTAAGGAATAAAATTTCATACAAAAACTCAATTTTCGATTTTTCCAATTTTCCGGCTTTTCCAGAGATGTTTTCCAAAATTTTCTTCCGTAAAGACCTTCTCCTCGAAAATACGAATAACTGACAAAAAATTTTACAGAAATCGGCCCAGCCGTTCTCAATTTATGAATTACTATACATTTTTTACACCATTTTTATACCCTCCACCATAGGATGGGGGTATATTAAGTTTGTCACTACGTTTGTAACTACTCGAAATAATAATTGTAGACCCCACAAGGTATATATATTCTTGATCAGCGTGCAATTCTGCATCGATATAGCCATGTCCGTCCGTCTGTCCGTCTGTGGAAATCACTCTAGCGTCCGAACGGATTGACGTAGGTTGATGAAATTTTGGGAAAATCTATATATATAAATGAGCTTGGTGATAAGTGATTGACTGACTGACTGACTCATCATCAACGCCCAGTCAAAACGGCTAAAGCTAGGAGCTTGAAATTTTACCAGTGGGTCACTGTTGATGCAAATGTGCGAGATAAGGCCGGGTTTTAGAAAATTCGTCCTGGAACCACAAAAAATAACAACAACAAAAATCCTTATTTTTCATTACTATTACGTACTTATTAACTTAGTTGGCCCTCTGCAAGACATGTGTCAAATTAACAATGCTATAACTTCTTGATATCGTAAGAGATCACACATAATTTCAAATTTTGTAGTATACTTCTAGGCGCACTTATTTTATCGTAAACCACTAAATAATAGAAATACAAGACATTTGTTATCTTCCATTGCAACAGATGTCGCAGTTGGTGATAGTGGTATAAACATCAATTACGCGAAAAATACAAACCGATCCTGATTTAGTTTTCACATAACAGGTGTCGCACAAAAGATTTTCATTCGTTAAAATACAGTTAGAAAAGATGATTACAAACGATGCATTTGTAAAAATTTTGATTTTCAATTTAAAATTAAAACAAAAATTCTTTCAATAAATGATGTTGGGTTTGTTGAACAAATGAGTTGCTCTTGAAGACAACATTAGGGGAATAAATTCAGAAATCGGCCAGAAATAACAACAACTAAAAACTGTATGGACCTCACTTTTTGGTAATAACTAAATGTTTGCAAATCAATGAAAGTGCAATAAAATTGTGTATATAATCACGATTTATTTGCAATTAAGAATTTTATCGTATATGGAGATGTACAGTCATAACTATTCAATTTCAAAATCTGTAATTTGAAGAAATCGCTAAATAATTAATGAAATCAATAATAGGCCCCAGGAATATAGGAATTTGGTATGGAAATCAAGGTTGGGAAGTGGTGCTTCTAAAAGGAAATGGTTTGGAAAATTACCAATCATGTGTACGAAAAATACTAAATGGTACTAAATTTAGTACAATTTAGATTTGGGTGAACGTAAAGAGCTGGAAACCTGGAATTTGGAATTAAGGTTACTGTTGTAGTGTAGGATTGAGATATGAGGGTAGTTTTGGAAATTCGTGCTTATGTGTACGAAAAGTACTAAATAGTACTAAATTTGGTACAATAGGGATTTGGGTGAACGGATAGAGCTGGAATCCTGATATTTGGAATTGAGATTACTGTTGGAGTGTAGGATTGAAGAACTTTTGGAAATTCGTACTTATGTGTATGAAAAGTACTAAATGGTACTAAATTTTATACAATGGGGATTTGGGTGAACGGATAATAGCTGGAATCTCGAAATTTGGAATTGAGATTACTGTTGGGGTGTAGGATTGAGGTAGTTTTGAAAATTCGTACTTATGGGTACGAAAAGTACTAAATGGTACTAAATTTAGTACAATTTGGATTTGAATGAACGGATAGAGCTGGAAACCTGAAATTTGGAATTTATTACTGTTGAAGTGTAGGATTGAGATATGAGGGTGGTTTTGGAAATTAGTACTTATGTGTACGGAAAGTATTAAATGGAACTAAATATTGTATAATGGGGATTTGGGTGAACGGATAGCGCTGGAATCTCTAAATTTGGAACTGAGATTACTGGTGGAGTTTAGTATTGTGGAAGTTTTGGAAATTCGTACATAGGGTACGAAAAATACTAAATAGCACTAAATTTGGTACAGTTCCGATTTGGGTAAACGGATAGAGCTTGACTCCTCAAATTTGGACTGAGGATCACTGATGAAGAGTAAGAAAGATGCAGCAAAGGGTTTTTGGAAACTTGAGTGTACGAAAAGTACTAAATGGTACTAAATTTAGTACAATTTGGATTTGGGTGAACGGATAGAGCTGGATTCCTGAAATTTGGAATTGATATTACTGTTGGAGTGTAGGACTGGGGAAGTTTTGGAAATTCTTACTTATGTGAATGAAAAGTACTAAATGGTACTAAATTTGGGACAATGGGGATTTGGGTGAACGGATATAGTTGGAATCTCGAAATTTGGAATTGAGATTACTGGTGGGGTGTAGAATTGAGGTAGTTTTGAACATTCGTACTTATGGGTACGAAAAGTACTAAATGGTACTAAATTTAGTACAATTTGGATTTGGGTGAAAGTATGTATGTAGCTGGAAACCTGAAATTTGGAATTAAGATTACTGTGAAGTGTAGGACTGAGATATGAGGGTGGTTTTGGAAATTCGTACTTATGTGTTCGAAAAGTACTAAATTTGGTACAATAGGGATTCGAGTGAACGGACAGAGCTGGAATCCTGAAATTTGAAATTGAGATTACTGTTGGAGCATAGGATTGGGGAAATTTTGGAAATTCGTATTTATGTGTACGAAAAGTACTAAATGGTACTAAATTTATTACAATTTGGATTTGGGTGAACGGATAGAACTGGAATCCTGAATTTTAAGTATTTTAATTTAAAGTATGAATTTTAGTAAACGGAAAGAGTTAGAATTTGCAACCCGTTCGCGGTAGGCTATAGAGGTAGAATTTGGATTTGGGAGACGGATAGTGTTTGAGTCCTGAAATTTGAAATTAGGATTACTATTGGAGTGTAGGACTGAGGTAGTAAGGGTACGAAAAGTACTAAGTGGTACTACCTGTGGTACAATTTGGATTTGGCGGAACGGATAGAGCTGGAATCCTGGAATTTGATCAGACTGCTGTTGGAGTATAGGATTGAGATGGAAGTAGTTTTTGAAATTCGTACTTATAGGTACGAAATTTACCAAATGGTACAACTTGGATTTGAGTGCACGGATAGCGCTGGAATCCTGTTATTTGGAATTATGGTTACTGTTGAAGTGAAGGATTAAGGTTGTTTTGGAAAATCGAATTGTACAGAATTTGGTACAATTTGTTTTTGTGTAAAGGGGTTTTTGGAAATTCGTCGTAGAAAGGTACGAAAAGTGCTAAAGTGTACTAAATATGGAATCCATTGTATTAGGCAAACGCGAAGAGCTAGAAATCTGAAATTTTGAACGAGTGGTCATTGATATAGAGTTAGGAAGATGTACCAAAGGGTATTTAGAAACTCGACCTATAAGTGTACGAAAAGTACTAAAAGTTTCTAAATTTGGTACCAATTGCATATTTTTAATGGATAAAGCTAGAATCTTCAAATTTGGTATGGGAATCAAGGTTGGGAAATGGCGTTGAAATAAGGAAATGGTTTGGAAGTTCGTATTTATGATTACGAGCAGTAATAAATTTGGATTTGGGTGAACGGATAGAGCTGGAATCCTAAAGTTTTGAATTAAGATTTGTAGGGGTGTAGGATTGAGATAGTTTTGGAAATTCGTACCTTTGGGTACGAAAAGTACTAAATAGTACTAAATTTGGTACAATTTGGATTTGGATGAACGGATAGAGCTGGAATTCTGAAATTTGGAACTAAGATTACTGATTGAGGTAGTTTTGGAAATTCGTACTTATGGGTACAGAAAGCACTAAATTTGGTACAATTTGAATTTTAGTGAACGGATAGTGTTGAAATTAGGAATTAAGATTACTGTAGGAGTGTAGTATTAGGACATTTTGAAAAGTCGTACGTATGGGTACGAGAAGTACTAAATGGTACTAAATATGGTACAATATGGATTTGGGTGAACGGGTAGAGCTGAAATCCTAAAATTTTTGTTTGGGAAAGAAATGGTACTAAATTTGATACAATTTGGATTCGGGTGAATTAATAGAGCTGGAATCCTGAAATTTGGAATTACGATTACAGTCGAAGAGTAGGATTCAGGTTGTTTTGAAAAAGCAAACTTATGGTTACGAAAAGCACTAAATGGTACTAAATTTAGTACAATTTGTATGTAGGTGAACGGATAGCGGTGGAATCCTGCAATGTGAAAGTATGATTATTGTAGCCCTGTTGCGTTGAGGAAGTTTTGAAAATTGGTACGAAAATTCTAAATTGTTCTAAATTTAGTACAATTTTAATTTGGTTTAACGGATAGAGTTTGAATCCTGAAATTTGGAAGTAAGATTACTACTAAAGTGAAGGATTGAGGTAGTTTTGGAAAATCTTACTTATGGGTACGAAGAGTTCGACTTGATACTAAGTTTGGTACAATTTGGAATTGGACGAACGGATACAGCTGGAATCTTAAGATTTGGAATTACTGTAATTATTAGGGAATTTACTGTAATTATTTTGTGTTAATGTCCGTGTATGGCTGAGATATGTCGTCAAAATACGTACCATAAGTACACGAAAGTTACTTAATGGTATTCAATTTGTTTTTGGGTGTAGGGACAGTGCTGGAATTTTTATTTTTTGGAGTTAGGGTGTGTATTGGTGTGCAACGTTGATCTCGCTGTTAATGTGTAAGGGTGAGATACGGCTGATCTTTTTGAAAATCGAACTAAACAGTACTAAGATAAAAATAGTAAAAAATTTAAAAATTTCAGTGTTTGTCATTTCCATATTATACATTGTTTATTTGTTTTTTTATATCCTTTCCGCATACGAAGTAGCGGGCATTTTGCTAGTATGTTATATTTACGTAGGACTTTTGGTATTGAAAGTGGGCTATGTAGGTCCACGCTTTCGTATAGCCCCCATACAAAATGATGCGTGACGCGTCGTCGTTTTAAGGAATTTTTAAGATATTTGGCCCATTTTACCACCGAATTGGTTGTAATTTGGTACTTTGTGCCTCCAGAGGCCAAAAAATATTCCTACCAAAGTTGGGTTATATAGGTCCACGTTTTGGTATAGCCCCCATATAAGGCCCCATATAAAGTACGCGTCATTTTAATATATTTTGAATGTATTAGACCCATTTGACCACAGAATTGGTTGTAATTTGGTATTTTGTGTCTTCAGAGGCCAGAAAACATTCCTACCAAAGTTGGGTTATATAGGTCCACGTTTTGGTATAGTCCCCACATAAGACCCCTTATAAAGTACGCGTCATTTTAATATATTTTGAATGTATTAGACCCATTTGACCAAAGAATCGGTTGTAAATTTGTATTTTGTGTTTCCAGAGGCTAAGAAACATTTCTACCATAAAATGTTTATATAGGTCCACGTGTTGATATAGCCCCCATAATACAATATCTCCCGATTTTCGATATTTTGAACGTTTTAGCCTCATTATCACACCGATATGGCTGAAATTTGGTATTTAGTCTTCTTTAGGCGTATAAAACTTTCCCCCAGAAATTTGTAGGTATAGGACCACGCCATCATATAGCCCTCATAGAACGGTACCTTCCGAATTTCGGTATTTTGAAGGTAGTGGCCACATTAATCCACCGAAATGGCTGAAATTTGTGGTGGAGGGTATAAAAAGTTCGGCCCGACCGAACTTAACGCTTTTCTTACTTGTTATATATATAATATTATAATATTAAAATGACGCATACTTTATATGAGGCGTTCTATGGGGGCTATACCAAAACGTGGACCTATATAAACCAACTTTGGTAGGAATGTTTTTTGGCCTCTGGATACACAAAATACCAAATTACAACCAATTCGGTGGTAAAATGGGACAAATATCTTAAAAATTCCTTAAAACGACGACGCGTCACGCGTCATTTTGTATGGTGGCTATACGAAAGCGTGGACCGCTTTCAATACCAAAAGTCCTACGTACATATAATAGATTTTCCCAAAATTTCATCCATCTACGTCAAGCCGTTCGGACGCTAGAGTGATTTCCACAGACGGACAGACGGACGGACATGGCTATATCGATGTAGAATTGCACGCTGATCAAGAATATATATATATAGTTTGTGGGGTCTACAATGATTTGTTCGAGTAGTTACAAACGGAATGACAAACTTAATATACCCCCATCCTATGGTGGAGGGTATAAAAACATAATAATTATCTAAATATAGATGCATATGTGACAAACATATTCAACACTGCTCAAAATTTGATCAGTGGGTTATAGACGAAAGCCCCTTCTAAATAACTTTCTTTGAGATGATGTTTTCTAAATTTACTAAAATTCCGTTATAAAATGCATTCAAAAACTAAAATTCGTGCAGTAGCTCCATGTTAAGGCTCTACAAATATAGGGAGGTATATGGTAACATGGGGCGCCTTCGCCACGTTTTTGTTCAAAATGTTCTCATACCGACACCGTTAAAGTTTTTTCAAATATTATTTTTGGTAAAAATATAAGCATATCGTGACTATAAGTTTTGATAAATAAATGGTTATAATTTTGTTTTTAAAATATTATTTTTGAAAATTTACAAAATGTCTAAAAAGTGGCGAAGCCTCCCCACCCATGGGGCAGCTTCGCCATCGATATTGAACATTCTCCAACGGACTCTAAAACTGTAATTTACCATACTTCTTCCTTAAATATCAACATTATGCAAAAAAAGGAACATGTTTTCTTTTGAATAATCTAAAATTGTTTTAAAATTCACAAAAAGTAACGGATTCTAGCGGTTAATTGAATTTAGTTACAAAAATCATAATATAACTAAAAAGGATACGTTTAGGATAATATTTGATTTTAACTTCACATTATAGTGTGGTATATCTATGGTATAAATAATTTAAGTTAAACATGACAAATTTCTAACATTAACCCACCACGCCCCTATCATGGCGTAGGCGCCCCACCCGTTACATATTTTATAATATTAATATATTGACATTTGCAATTGCTTTTTTCATGCGAATTATTGGGATTTATATTCTTCAGTAGTTGCCTTCTAACGGTATAAACTGTGTTTTTGATATCACAAAAGGTAAAGAAGATATCACAAAAAATACATACCATAATTATTTTTCTCAATACCCTGTAAACACAAAACCGCGCGCGTCCGCTATCATACCTATGGCACAACTGTCTACTTTTGGGAGATGATAGATATTCATTAAACTCACAATTTTGCCTTTAACGGATTTTATCTAGCACTTGTATTTAGCGAGAAAATCGGCGCTGGCGTAGCCGCCCCAGTGGCGAAGGCGCCCCGCCCCATGTTACCATAAATATGGCGAGTTAAAAAAAAAACTCTGCAGACCTAAAGTGCATTTGAGCATATATGCCATGGACACACTGTGGTTCGGAAATAGATTTTCCAGGCCAAAACCACATTTTTCAATACGGGACTCGATAGGAAACTAAGAAAACCAAAAAATACTAAATCTTAGCAAAATTGAAACTTTAGAGGAGTGTTTGGGAAAAACTTAATGTTTTGATTTATACCAGGACCTATAGTCAAATTATGGCAAACAAGTTTGTAAAATATTTGGATTTGATACGATCACATTTTATAAGAGTATTTTAACAATTTTAGAAAAAAGGACCACATAGGTGCTGGTAATTTTTTTTACAAAAATAGTCCTTGAATTCTTGTCAGAAGAATTGCTAAAGGCAAGGAATCTTCACATAAATATTTTCAAAAATTTAGAAATGGTGGAATCTTTCCATACAATTTTAGTCTCATTGTTTTTGGCAAGATTGATACTAATATTTCATTGGTATGTAATGCAAATAGAGATTTCATTTCTTTGATGACTTTTAGTGAAATTTAGTGGAGAACATTTTTGTCTTTAACATCATTCTTGTCAAACAATGGCTTATGAAAGAACTTTTGCATGAATCCCCGTGTGGAGATTGCTAGTTCCTCCATCGGGACCCTCCCATCTGGCGAATTGGGGAAGCCCATCTTATCTCAGTGATAAGGCGGGTACCGAGGAAATAAAATACTCGGGGGTGATCAAAAACTAGGCTAAAGGATGGCAGCTGGTCCTTTAGTACCTTTGGCGGGCAGAAGCTGTATCAGCTGGTATGGCCACCACTGGAGATCGGTCGGCGTGACATAAATTGAAAACGGCGTCTGAACAGCGGAGAGCGGATGACGGTCTTGTAGCAAGCGGTTCGCTATACAAACGTGTCTTTAGACCTAGACGGGATGGCGTCTAAAAGCTGGCAGCCCCAGCACCATCATAGGATACAGCAGGCCAATCACTTGCTTATCCGAAACCACAACCGATTAACGAAACATCTACAAGAAATCAAAATAACAACAATATCCCCACGTTGACGACTATTGGCACACGAAATCGGATTAGAATTGGACAATGGAACGTAAGAACGCTTAGGGAGACAACGCGCCTGGCACAACTTGAATCTCAAATAGAAAGGTTTAATATAACCATTCTAGGCATTAGCGAGATGAGATGGTGCAATAGTAATAAGACAACATCCTCAAAGGGTAATACTATTTTACATAGCGGCAAGGAGAATCGCAGTGAAAGTGGTGTAGGGTTCTTGATATCAAAAAAGGTGGCAAATTCGCTTAAATCATGGACTCCTGTTTCGGATCGCATCATAACCGCTCGTTTCCACACAACAATAAAAAAGTGCGTCACAATAGTACAATGCTACTCACCAACCGAAGACGCTGACGGTGTAGTCAAAGACGAGTTTTACAATCAACTTACGGCAACACTACATAGTATTCCGAAGAGGGATATACCTATCCTTATGGGGGATCTAAATGCCAAAATAGGTAGCGACAATGACGGTTTGAGCCATATAATGGGCAAACATGCAATGGGGTCAAAAAACAACAACGGTGAACGCTTTATATAGTCTGTCAAACCTTCGACTTGGTCATCGGTGGTTCATTGTTTCCCCATAAGAACATACACAAATATACATGGACATCGCCAAATCGCACAACTAGGATCCAAATAGACCATATATGCATTGGCCGAAAATGGAGAAGCTCATTGCAAGACGTTCGCTCAAAACGAGGAGCTGACATCGATAGCGACCATGAGCTAGTTGTCGCCTCAATAAAAATCAAATTAAAAATCTTAAAATACAAAAACATGGCAAAAATGAATAAACGCTTTAATACAACTAGGTTAAAATGCGATGAAGTAAAGGAAGAAATAGGAAACACGTTAAGAAATTGCCTACCAGTAAACGACGACACGTGGGAGCACACATGCAACATGCTACGGGAGATAGGAAACAATAAAATTGGATACAGGCAACATGAACGGAGAAAACAATGGATATCAGATACAACATGGGACCTAATACTAAAAAGGAACCATTTAAAGAGTTTGCAAAATAACAACTCGGACTTCAGATCCCAATACAAAGAGACTGCGAAAGCTGTAAAGAACTCAGCAAGAACTGATAAAAGAAGGTATCTACGTAACTTGGCAAGCGACGCGGAGACTGCAGCAGGAGCGAATAATATGAGAGAGCTCCACAAAATAATTGGTCAAATAGCAAACCAAAATAAATACAAAAACCAGCTTATCAAAGACGAACAGGGGAGACTGTTAACAACAACAGAAGAGCAAACCCGCAGGTGGGGACAACACTCCGAAGCGATAAGCAACGTAAACGATGTTGAAGACGACAACATAACTACGAACAGCCACGGAAATGAATCAATAAACCACAACATAAACGTGGAAGAGCCCAGCATAACTGAAATAAAAAGCGTAATCGACAAATTAAAAGCAAACAAAGCTCCTGGAGAAGACGGCATTCCACCTGAACTCTTACAAACAAAGACTCAAGCATCGGCAGAAATTCTAGCGCCGCATATACAAAAATCATGGTTATTAGAACAACTACCAGAAGCTTGGACAAAAGGGACCATAGTAAAACTCCCAAAGAAAAACTACCTCAGGGACTGCAATAACTGGAGAGGTATAACACTTCTAAACACAATATACAAAATACTGGCTATAATAATCAATAATAGGTTGCAGTGTATTGATCAATCACAGAAGAGCCAGCAGGCTTCAGACCACATAGAAGCTGTTTAGACCAGACCAACACTCTCCGTATTGTAATCGAACAATCCATTGAATGGCGATCATCACTTTACCTCGTCTTTATTGACTTTAAAAAAGCTTTTGATTCCATAAAAAGAGGCGCTATATGGAAAGCTTTGCAAAACAAAGGAACGCCGATGAAGCTTATCCGCTTAATAAAATCAATGTACGACAACACCGCCCTACACGTACTACACAACGGAACCATTAGTGACCCCTTTTACACCAATGTTGGGGTAAAACAGGGTTGCCCTCTTTCACCACTACTCTTCGCCGTAGTACTAGATGATATCATGCTGAAGCTGTCCCAAAGGAAAAGAGGAATAATATGGGGCATGCATAAACACCTAGAATACCTAGCATATGCAGATGACGTTTGCTTATTATCTCACAAATTTTCTGATATGCAACAAAAATTAAACGACTTAGCTGTAATGGCAAAACAAGCAGGGCTGGATATTAATATTGGTAAAACTTTTGCAATGCGAATAAACAACTCGTCCGACTGCAGCTTCACGATCTCAAACCATCTTATCGAGTTTGTCAAAAGCTTTTGTTATCTGGGTAGCATGATGTCGATTGACAACGGTGTTGACGACGATATTGACAACCGGCTGAAAATCTTCAACTCATGCGTGAAGTCAACACTTCTTTATGGCAGTGAAACATGGCTCATGTCAAAAACGTTAGCCCAAAAACTGCAAACATTCATCAACAAATGTCTTCGAGTAATCTGTGGCATATTTTGGCCAAACACTATTTCAAACATAGATTTACATACCAGGATGAGAGAAGAATATATTACTAAGCAAATCGCTAGACGGAAGTGGAGATGGATTGGGCGCACTTTAAGAAAGCCGGTCACCAGTATTTCTCGTGCGGCTCTTGAATGGAACCCTCAAGGATCTCGACGTCCAGGACGTCCAAAAAACACATGGCGCAGAACAATCCAAAATGAATTATCACGAATTAATAAATTAATCAATGATTTAAAAACAATATGTATCGATAAAATAAGATATAATTTTCTTGTAGAAGCCCTATGCTCCCAAGAGGAACAATAAAGGAAAAAAAAAGGTGAAGTGCGACTTTTCACATGTTTCTGGAGTTTCAATAATAGATAGAGTTTTGAAATTATTCTAGGACTTATAGTAAAGTTTTATGGCGGACAAATTTGTAGAATATTTTGATATGATACGATAACATTTTATAGGAAAAGGTTCCAAAAAGACCCCTTTAATAACCGCCTGAGGGTTAAATAATATAAAAAATGAAACCAGCGACCCGAAGAACATAAGAACCCAAGGTCAAAATCCCTTAATTTTTAAAGTTTTGGCCAGGTTTTTCGTAAAATTGGCCACTGTGCATGGAAACGTTTTTTACAGTTTTTTTTTACACAAATGGACATGTTTTAATAAATGAGTTTTTGGAAAACCAATGAGTATTTTGTTTTAATTTTTTAAAAAAAATTACATTTGAAAATAAATAAAAAATCCAAAAAATAGTGTTTTGTATTAATATATAGAAAGATATAAAAAACAAAACAAAAAACACAACAACTTTGACCTTGGATTCCCCTGTAACTACTAGACCTAATTTGATTTACCATGAAGCTGATGTGTTATCTGTCGAACAAAGAAAATAATCATAAAAATATATCTATCCGTTCAAAAGTTGTAAAATCTTGACCAGGAAAAAAAGATTCTGAAACAACGTACGTACACCACACGTACGTATGTGGTCGAAATTAATTTCATATTGATTCTCTTATAATGCATCCTTATTAATTAATTCTTAAAAAATAGTATTAGTATCAATTTGCTTTTTTATATAATACCATTATATCATTCAAACTATCCCCATAAACCACATAATTAAAATGTAATTATACCCTATACCACAATGTGGAAAAGGGTATTATAAGTTTGTTTTGGTAAAAATTCATGTAACACCGCGAAATATTCGTCGGAGACCCCCAATGTGGTATACCATTTTTCATATCTCGACGAGATAAAGCGATTTTGAGATGTGTGTCTGTCCGTCCGTCCGTCCGTCCGTCTGTCCATTATAAATTGTAAACACGCTCCAGGCCGCAATTATGGACCGATCGTCACGAAATTTTGTATGGAGGTCGGGTTCAGATCAGAATAGATCCCTATTCTTATTGGTGATAATCGAGAAATATTAAGCGGGTGAAATGGACCAAAAACTAAATTTTTATCCGATTTTGTAGCGGCTCTGTATGTCGCAATTATAGTCCGATTTTAAATAATGTAAGATTATATGACAAAGAAGAAGCTTGCAATTTGAGATGGTGATCGGATGATGTTTAGAGGGTTAAATGGACCACAACTTTTGTGTGAAAATTGTGAAAATTTTTAATATACCGGTAATATCTTTATTCCTGGACCACACATTCCGCCCATATAAATAATATTTGGAAGGACAACTCTTGCCCTTTCAATTAATGCCAATAATGTTGATTTATGTAGTCAGATAACAGAGTTACAGCCTAATATATCGAGTGTTTTGCTTGTAATGTAATCAAAATCATACTAGAGGTCGCAATTATAGATCAATAGTCACGAAATTTTGCACGAGGTAGGGGCTTAAGTCGAAGAAGATGCCTACAATTTTTGATGATGACCTGATATTATTTAGCGGGTGCAATGGACCATTACTTTTGTATGCTAAATAAAAACATTTTATTTTTGGTCCATATTTGAATCCCTGGAGGCCATATACCGGCAAAGTCGCCTATATATGAACAATTAACTACCGATCTTTCCTCTGATGAAAATTGCAATAATATGTGTGCTTGGTAACGGACCTACTACCTAAGATATAATGAGTTTTGTGAAGAGAACCACATCTTCCTCCCATGCTACAAATTTCCTCTATCATGACAGACAAATTCCCAGTTCTTACAAATTGCGTGGAACCTGTCCAATTGTTCAAAATTTAAAGATGTAGCAGAAATTGCTAAACAACGCCAATTTTCAAATTTAAGAATATTTCTAAAAATGTACTGTATATAATTGTTCCACAAACATCCCAGTAGGGACAAGGGAGCCTTCTCTCATATCAATCAGAGCACCCCTATTAATATCAGCTCAATGATATGTCGACAGCGGAATTTTATGCAACACCTATTTTTGTAAAACTTGCATATTTTTGGCTTCTAATTAAATTCCAATCGAAATATATCTATCACATATGCAAAAATATGCGAAATGTATAAATTATGCATATGCAAATATTATTTTTGCATATGGAAAATTTCTGTATTTCACATATTTTCGTGTGCTACATATATTTCAATAATATCTTCTAAAATATTTATGTGTACATTTTTCTGTTTGAAATTCACTTCAGACAAGTCAATAAAATAGAGAAATCTCTAACCAGAGCCACAATCTTCAAAATGTCGAAAATGGTGAGCTTTCGTTGTATGGGAGCTATATGAACGCTTAGACCTATACCGACAAATTTCAGATGGAAAGTTGAATACCCCCAATGAAGACTTAATACCAAATTTTAGCCAATTCGGAGGGATATTGAGGCCATAACCTTCAAAGTACAGAAAATCGGTAGGTTCTGGGAGCTATATGAAGACGTGGACATATAACGACAAATTTCAGGTGGAAAGTTTTTTTACTTCCAACGAAGACTGAATACAAAATGTCAGCCACTTCAGTTTGATATTGAGGCCACAACCTTCAAAATACCGGGTATCGGGAGATACGGTTCTATGGGAGCTATATGAAGACCTGGACCTATACCGATCAATTTCAGGTCGAAAATTGTGATGAACGAATACTTAATACAAACTTTCAGCCAATTCGATGGGATACTTAGGGCACAAAGTCTTGCATATGGTTTAGCATATATGTCAAAATATGCAAAAAATTAGGTCCAGTCCGTTCTAAAATTACTTATTGGTGCCACCATAGTACAATTGTTTGCACACCCGCCTTGCACGCTGAAGGTCGGGCGTTTGATTCCCGGCCAGCAAACATCAAATTTCCAACGATGGCAAAATACCCCTCAGTAAAGTTGGCGACATTTTCTGAGTATTTCAACCATGTACTCAACTACAGGTGGTGTTTTAAGACATGCCTTTCGGACTCGGCGATAAACAGTAGGCCCCATACTATTGCTGTAATATGAATCGTGGTACACGCCCTGTCCTTAATGTGATAAGGTTGCAGACTCCAAAAATGTATTTCTTACAATGAGCTTATTTGTCCAAAAGAAAGTTTGATTTGCTGAAAGCTAACTCGCAGGGTAGTGGTGTAGGGTATCGTATGGTCGGCCCTGTCCGACTATAGCCTTTGCTTACTTGTTTCAAATACAATTTAAATAATTAATTATTCAACGTTAGAATTGTATAAAAACTTATTTTTTACAATTAAATTAATAAATACTTGTTATATTACAACAAATACAATTGACATTGTACGCGAATTGTTAATAGTTATGCAAATATTAATAAAAAAACTCACAACCATTATGTCGTTGCCATACCGATAAAATTCTTACCCACCATAGTATGGAGGGCATATTAAGTTTGTTTTTCCGTTTGTAACGCATTGAAATACTCATTTGCGACCCTATAAAGTATATATATTCTTGATCAGGGTAAAATTCTAAGTCGATCTGAGCACGTCCGTCCGTCCGTCCGTCCGTCTGTGGTAATCACTCTAGCATCCACAAAAATAGAGATAGGACGCTGAAATTTTGGGAAAATGCGTCTTTTGTTTGCAGGCAGGTCAAGTTCGATGATGGGCTATATCGGTCCACGTTTTGGTATAGCCCCCATATAACGGTACCCCCCGATTTACGGTATTTTGACGTTTTTAGCTACATTTTTAGACCGATTTAGCTATAATTTGAAATTTAGGGTTCTTAAAAGTCAGTAAACTTATATAACAAAAGTTGTGGACATAGGTCCACGTTTTGGTATAGCCCCTATATAACGGTACCCCCCGATTTACGGTATTTTGACGGGTTTAGCTACATTTTCAGACCGATTTAGCTATAATTTGACATTTAGGGTTCTTAAAAGTCAGTAAACTTATATAACAAAAGTTGTGGACATAGGTCCACGTTTTGTTATAGCCCCCATATAACGGTACCCCCGATTTACGGCATTTTGACGTTTTTATCTACATTTTCCGACCGATTTAGCTATCAATTAGGGTTCTTAAATGTCAATAAACTTATATAACTAGTGGACATAGGTCCATGTTTTGGAATAGCCCCCATATAACGTTACCGCCCGATTTCAGGTATTTTGAGAATTTTACCAACAAGTTTTAACCCAATTATCTGTAATTTGAACATTTGACATTTGAAATTCTTAGTGGTCTCCACACCTCTCCACCAAAAATTCTCAAGAAAGCCCCCATATAACGGTACCTCCCGATTTTCAGTAATTTGATGATTTTAGCTACAATATTAAACCGAACAAGTAGTAATTTGAAATTTGAAGTTCTTAGTGGTCACAACATCTCTCCATCAAAAATTGTCAACATAGGTCCATGTTCGGATATAGCTCCCATGTAACGGTACCTCCCAGATTTCAGTAATTTGGCAATTTTAGCTACAATTTTTAACAGAACTAACTGTAATTTGACATTTGAAGGTTGTAGTGGTCACCACACATCTGCATCAACAATTTTCAACATAGCCCCAATATAACGATACTTCCCTATTTTCGGTACTTTGAGGATTTTACTTAAAATGTTTAACCGAACGTAGGTCCATGTTTTTGTATAGCCCCAAAACAAACCTCCCGATTTTCCGTACCTTAGCTTTATTTTTTGGACGAACTTTCTGTAATTTGAAATTTAAAAGCCAACAAAAATTCTGCAACAAAAATTGTTCATTTAAGTTCATATTTTCGTATAGCCCAGATACCTCCGAACTAGCTGTTAATGACATTTGAAGTTCCCACGTTATGTACCGATTTTCGAAATTTTGAGGATTCTAGCTAAATTTTTTAACCGAATTAGGAGTTATTTGACATTAAAGGCTCCCATAAAAGACTGTCAACATAGGCCCATGTTTTATTATAACCCCTATATAACAGTACCTCCCAATTTCTAGCCCACCAAAAATTGTCAACAGTTAGATATAGGCACCATAAAAAAGGGCCTCCCGAATGAAGCATTTTATGTACATTATCTGACATTTTAACGTACTCACTTAAAGTTGGGGACAGGAATGAATATTTTATGGTGGAGGGTATGAAAAGTTTGGCCCGGCCGAACTTAATGCTTTTTTACTTGTTAAATTTAATATATATACTTGTTTATTGATGTGTTAATAAATCTCAGTGTTTTGTTTCGTTCATGTGTTTTGCCAACACATAAGTATGAAAGAATTATGATATACAATTATTCATCACTGTTCTCTCACAACTTGTCTGCTGTCTGTTTTATGTTTTTCATGGAATGTGGTTCAAATAAAAACAAATTCATATAAAAATGTGAAAAAATGAGAACATATAGGCGGAAAATATGCATGCTCATCCCAATTTTTTGAACTGAAAATGTTAAAAAAAACTTGGGCAGACATTTTTTATAAAAATCACGATGGGCCTGAACCAAGTTTAAATAAATGGTGCTTACACCTGGGAAGTTTTTGCGGATTCTGAAACTACAATGTTCATAGATTGGAAAAATCAAAAAAATTGCTGGAGCAATTTTTAAATAAATCGCGATCAAAGTTCACATTTTTAGGGTTTTTACGATTTTGCTCGAAAACAGCATATCTTATCGAAATGATATTAAAGAAAATGTTGTATCTGTGAACATTTTTTACAATATTGAACCTTATGACTTTTTCCTAGGTTTTACCATTTTTCGATAGCAAGCAAAATCGTGAAAACCTAAAAAACCCTACAAATGAGAAATGCAATTTATATAAAAAGCGCACTGGCGATTATTTTTTTTTTGTTTTTTTGTTTTTTGATTGTTCTCATCTATGAACATTGTAGTTCCAGAATCCGCAAAAACTTCCCAGGGGTAAGCACCTTTATTTTAAAGTTAGTTCAGGCGGAACGTGAAATCTAAGTGAATACTCGGTGTAAATTACATAATGATTACAAAAACAAAAAAAAAACAAATGTTTTTTTCACTTATGAGGTGAATGCAATTGATGCGAAGATGGGACTATTTATGGTCTTCTAGTTACTAATGTATTATTTAATTTGTTTCAAACAAGCAGAAAAAGAAAACAAGTAAGAGAGGAAAGAGAGGAGTCGAACAGGCCGACCATATAATACCCTACACAACCGCAAGGACAATCTGCTGAAAAAATTCAAAACAAGTCGAGAGGAGCTCTTAAACTTCACTTTTTCCGAATTGTGTGTGGGAGGTATCCGAAGGAGTGGACCGATATAATCCATATTGGAATCCGACTTATGTCTGTAAGTAGTGTTACCAATGCAAAGTTATGACGTATTCGGTTAAACCCTACCAGAGTTTTCGTGCCCACCATTTTTGCGAACATTTTTGAATTCTTATGGGGGAAGGTACAGTTGGCCGATATGGTCTATCTTCGAACTTAAACTAAGTGTGAACATAATATTACGAATGTCAAATTTAAACCGTACGAGAGTTATCGTGCGCACCAGCCAGCCAGACGGACGGAATTACGGGCGTGGCTAAAACGACTTCAAATCGTCTGAAACAGATTTGGCCCAAACATACGTAGGGTCTAAACTGACTATTTCGGAGAGTTATATTTTTCATCGTATCAAAGTGTATATACTAGGGCGGGGCGATTTGAAAACCTTAATGGGTCCTTTGCGTTTCTGATTCCTGGGATTGAACTAAGCAAAAAAGTCTACTAGACCATAGGTCTACGGTGAAAATCGAGCCTCCCGATTTTGACTTTAAGCTTTTTATCCACGTTTTTTTGACATTTTGGCATATAACGCCAAACCATTGAGATTTGCGATCCAATACAAAGACAAAAATTGTAGCCAAGACAGTAGTTAAGAACTCTCTAATACATCGCAAAAGCATTGGAATGCACCTTAGGCGGTTTTGGCCTTGAGAAGGTGCAAACTTTTCGGAAAATGTCGATAAATTTCACTGTGCTACAAAAGTTGACCAGAAAAAAATTCAAGCGTTCTGATGCAAAATTCTGTCGTGCTGGGATCCATGGAGAACGAAAATGCATGTGGGAGACAATAGCAGCTGTGTGGAAATAAAGTCCGGCCTGCAAAAAAACTCGTAAATGAATAAGATTGTTAGAGTTGGCAATGCCATCTGCCTTAAAAAATCCGGTGTATTGAATTCCTAATTGCAAATTTGCAATAAATTCAGTATATATAGAAGGACAAATTTAAGGTAGAGACATAATCAGATTGCCGCACAAAAATACACCTGATGAGCGCTTCTCACCAAAGTGCGAAACATGTAGTGTAGTGGTTGGTGATGACAATTTCTCTGACATTTTTTTTTCATTTTCTGATGAATCAATCAGCTCGTCTCGAAAGAGAAAAATAACAAAATTAAAACATATAATCGTCATCGCCTTAACAGGTAAACATAAATAAAGCAAGCCGAGCCTGGCTTAACAAAACGTTCCAACACAAAAATTCCAACCAAATGGTTGTTGTTGTTGCGTTCTAAAAATAAACACATCCCAAAAACAATTAAGAAAAGTCTATAGTCGGACGGAGCCGACCATGGGATACCCTATACCACTATCCCTAGACAATCGCTCTCCACGGAACATCTTTTCAATGATTGTGAAAATTTAATTTTCAAATATCAGAGGTGTAATGTATAATACTTATGACTAAAACCAAAAAGTTATCTAGCAGGACAAAGACATTTTTGTAGCAGGAAAGGAACATTTGTTCACACAAACTAAAATGTAATGAAACCCACTTATGTAGTACTACTACTTCCGATGTTTAACCGCTACGTTATTGAAATTTTTACCAATTTCACACAACAGTTTCATTTCATTTAACCCGCTAAGTATTATCTGATCTTCACGTTGGTTTGTACGCTTCTTCTTCATCATAAACTCAAACTTTGTTTAAAATTTTGCGGGTTATTATTCCATTTCATCCCCTGCGCATTTCACGATCATCACCAAACACTAATCATTTCTATTCTGGCCCGAACCCAACCTCCTTAAAAAATTCGTTACAATCGGTCCATAATTGCGGCCTTAAGATTGTTACAGTTTTTAATGGACGGACACACATCGCTAAATCGCTTTATCTCGTCGAGATATGAATTTTAGCATACCAAATAAGGGGTCTAGGACGAATATTTCGTGGTGTTACATAAACTGGTTCTCTACACAGAACCCATTATATATTAGGCAGTAGGCCCGTTATCTAGCAAACACTTTATTGCAATTTACATCAGAGGAAAGGTCAGTAGTTTTTTTCCATATGTAGGCTACTTTGCGAAATATATATGTCCTCAAGGAATTAAAATATCGACCAAAAATAAAATTTTTATATTTTTCATACAAAAGTAATGGTCCATTTCACCCGCTAAAGAATGATCATCATTCAAAATTATAAGCATCTTTTTCGACCTATACTCTTACCCGGTGCAAACTGTCGTGACTATTGATGTATAATTGCGACTTCTAGCGAGTTTATTATTAAACTACAAACAAATAACGGAATATATTAGGCTGTAACTCTGTTATCTAATCATGCACATCAACATAATTGGCATCAATTGGTCAAGCGTTCCACTTTCAAGTAGATCTCACTTGTCCGGAATATCACATCCAGGAATTAAGATATGAGCTGTATATTAAAAAGTTTCACAATTTTCACACAAATGTTTTGGTCCATTTAACCCTCTAAATATTATCCGATCGCCATCTCAAATTGCAAGCTTCTCCTTTGTGATATACTCTTACCTTATTTAAAATTAAGCTTTGATCGGACTATTATTGAGACCTACAGAGCCGCTAGAAAATTTGATAAATATTAGCTGTGTTCCAGAACTAAAAAGTTTTTAAAATTTTTACGACTTTTACACATTTTACTCGAAAAAGCGTTCCCGTACACAAAAAAGTTGTAAAATGTTCACTTCTCTTTAAACAAAAATGGCGCTGAATGACGCTCTCTTTAAAAACTTTTTACACGACAAATTTGGGCGAGTAAAAAAATAGTAACATGGTTGCCGGCGTCTGATTGGCTGATACGCCGACTATGACATTTGTTCCAGTTTTTTTTTACGTATTTTCCATTTTTCCGTTCCCGAACTATTTCAGAAAACTTGTGTGTAAGAACAAATTTTTTGCAGTTCTCTCTTTTACGAGTTTTACCATTAAAAAGTACGGGAACGAAGCTATTATGTTTTGGTCTATTTCACCCGCTAAATATTTCACGATCATCACCAATAAGAACAGGGATCTATTCTGATCTGAACCCGACCTCCATACAAAATTTCGTGACGATCGGTCCATAATTGCGGCTTGGAGCGTGTTTACAATTTATAATGGACAGACGGACGGACGGACGGACACACATCTCAAAATCGCTTTATCTCGTCGAGATATGAAGATTGGTATACCACATTGGTGGTCTCCGACGAATATTTCGCGGTGTTACAAGAATTATTCCCAAAACAAACTTAAAAAAAATTTGAGAAAATAAGAAAATCTCCTAATGGAGTAGATATCGAAATCTTAACTGGAGATGAGAAGACAATATAAAAACGCCTTTAGCAGACGAAACAAGAAGAGTTCAGCTTGAATTAAATGGAGAGCCGAGGAAACAAACTGTGATTGAATTTAATGAAGAAATTTCATAATTTGTGTAAATGTAGTAATAAAGTTCTTATTATACTCCACTTCACAATGTGTAATACCGCGAAATATTCGTCGTAGACCCAATATTATATATACCATTTCTCATATCTCGACGAGATAAAACGATATAACGATTAGATAACTGAACTACTGCCTACATATATGTGGGTTTTTATTGTTGTGACTTTCTTGCATAGAAAATTTACATTCCATGTTACAAAATGTCGCAATCATGATAGAAAAGTTTTCAAATCATGAAAGAAAGATTGCCAGGTTTTTAAATTGGTACAAATTACAATGCTGTATGTGGTCTTTTAGTTTTTGTGATACCTTTGGTAAAAAGTAATGTAATAGTAACTCGAAATATTGGTTTTTTCATTGATTGATTGGATAAAAATTACCGAAAACTATTTCTAAAATTCTTTTAATATTTGTTTATACCGTCAACATTTGGGCCAACGAGATTATCGAAATAATGATTTTAGACCAGAAGTATGTTTGGACGAAGTCCATTTCAGACTATTTGGAGTCGATTTAACCAGGACGTCTGTCTGGATGGCTGGTGCACACGATAACTTTCGAAGAATCAACCATTTGGTTTAAATTGTTGGTCTCGTAAATTTTGTCAAAACTTAGTTTAAATTCGAAGTTGGACCATATCGGTCTACCCTTACCGTTAATTACCCCCACAAAAAATCAAAATTTTTCGCTAAAATTATTCGCACGGTAGTTCCAGAAGGGACTAACCAAATTGTTCCAAACTAGGGATGTGGAAATATTACTTCCATACATATATAAGGTTCGAATATGGACTATATCGGGCCACTCCTTAGATAAAAGCATAGTTTAACAGCTCTTCTAGAACCGTTTTGAATATGTTTGAAACGTGTTCGCCTTGCGGTCCTTTTACGACGGTGTAATTTTTTTGGGGCAAGTCCGTACTTCCTGAGACGTCGCCAACTAAACTGACTAGTGCCTAAGATAACCCTAGAAGATAACCCTCGAAGATAACCCTCGGTTTTGGTCTTAATTTTGTACATCGTATTATTTCTTAGAGACTTGGTTTACGTCCGAATATGGACTGCATCGGAACACTCCTTCGGGTGTCTCCCACACAAATTTTGGAAAAAGTGCCGTTTAAGGACTTGTCTCGGATTGTTACGACGGTACAATTTTTTAGGGGTCAAAGTCCATTCTTCTTGGGAAATTGGCCCAAAATATAAAAAAATATACAGACGTTATATGTATTTGTTCTTTGTGTCCGAGGGTTAGGGTATATCTCCGTCGGCACAGCTAACTGATACTTTTTAACTTGTTTTAATAATATGTAGCGAAAAAGCCCCGATTGGTCATTATAAAATACGGAAAATACTACCTTATGTTTCCAGTAATAACGGCGTATATATCTACGTATGTTATATATCTCTTGTATCTTACCATGTATATCCACTTATGTGTGTACTAGCAAGTGCCCGCTAATTTGTTAGTGGAGAATTCACACGAATATAAAGGAGGATAATAAATAAATTAAAATGCAGAGTATAGTTTCACCCGTTCCTATTTACAAATTCTTTAACCAGTAAAGTACGAAATTATAAGCATTTTAATTTTAACGACACTTGTCGGTAACTCACAAAATTAGTTTGTGAATCTCACTACTGAACAGATTTCATTACACATTTGTTTTAAAATAGTTGTTTGGTGGATAGAATATACGGAATCGGGAGAATATATGGGAGCCATATCCAAATCTCAACCTATTCTCGTCAAAAGCAATAGCTATAGTCCTTTGGTCAAAATTGCGACCATCATAAATTTGAACCCGGATAGGATAATAAATGCGTCAAAAGTGCATTAACGGATGGACGGGCACGTATAAATGGACTCAGAATGTGATGCTATGTAGATCATCGAAAGGAACCATTGACCTATTTCGTTTCCTTTTGCATGTTACATACAAATGCACAAATTGATAATACCCCTTAACACAGTGTGGTGTAGGGTATAACAAATCTACAATCTTTATCATAAGAAGATTTATGACCGGCTTCATTAATACGATACATATACAAATTCGTTCAAACTACTACCAAACTTTTTTTTTTTTTTGAAAAATATATAAAAATTTATGAGTCATGTTTGTTTTCAGTCAAACAAATATTTTCTACAACAACAGGAGTTTGGTTGGTAGTAATTCGAACGGATTTGATTTCGAATCATCTTAGAGAAACAGGCCATTAATTAATTATTTTGTCTTAAAATATTCAGCGTTAATAGAAATCTACAATACTATAATCATTCAATAACCATTATTCAAAACCGCAGATTTTTTTCACTGAAAAGTAAATGTATTGCAATTTTTCTGCAGAGCAAAAATGTATTTATTTTCGTTGTAATTTTAAATATGTAATGGATACACGATATGTTTTTACATATGTGTTGAAACTTTGCATATACATTTTGTATGTACATATTTAGGGTTGGTCGACTTTTGTCATTCTTTTTCACATGAACATTGAGGATGTCCGAAGAAAGTATTTTGTATACATTTGACTGTTTTAGTTATCTAAATGATATTTGTATAACATTTATCGTATCGGGACTTTCAGGAAAAGTTGGTCTTAATATAACGTATACCTATTTTGGGTATCAATTACAGCTTGTAAACTCCTGGGAATTAAAAAAATCCAATTCGAAATGTCATATTTTATTGGTATTTGTGTCATTGATCTTTATTAAGTCTCTCATATTAGTGGGCTGTCTTATTCCCGACTTCTGTCTTCAGATGAACCCATAAATTTTCAATGCGGTTAATATTTGGACTTTAGTGTCGATGTCTTCGTTGTAGTTGTATAACAACCAAGTCCTACGTAAATAAGATTTACGCCTGCCTAGACTGTCTTGTATTGGTAGAGTTTATATTATAATTTATAATTTTCAGTGTCCAAAAACCCAATTTTGACGTTGTCGATTAAATAATTGTTCAATGTTACCAAAGCCCTTGCTTTATATACAACCCCATGCCACAGAAAAACGGATTGTATAGACAAAGGACTGTTCTCACCAATTTTATTAACATTGAGTTTGTTGACAGAACAACTGAATTAAAAATACAATTGTAATCAGATTTTGTTCAAACAAAAACTGTATGTGGTTAGTTTTTGACGAAATCTACATCCTCAGATAAATGTATAAATGAAGATATTGCATTTTTTAAATCGCCTTCGAAAAACGTTGAGTATTTTTGCTTGGGTCGGTTAACAGCATATAACATGATACGGTGCTCTTGAACCAACATTAAATGAAAGGAGCTAACACCTGGGAATAAAAAAATCGCCTAAGCGCTTTTTAAATAAATCACGGTCAAAGTTCACATTTTTTGGGGGTTTTTAGGTTTTCACGCCCTATCAAAATGGAATAAAGAAATTGTTGTAGCATCGAAAATTCTCTACAAAATTGTCCTTTATGATATTTTTGTAGGTTTTACCATTTTTAAGATTACCCTAGACAGACGGCAGAGTTAATTTGCATTAAAATGTCCTAATTTGAATTAATTTTTCACCCTGACAGAAGATAGTTTCTGCATTTATGAAACAGCAGTTTGTGTTGTCTGTTTGTACCCAGCAGACCATTTCATAAAGCTTTACAAAAGTTCGCCTAAATATGCGAAACAAATACACTTTCTACCATTGACTTTTTCACCACGATGAAGCAAAAATAAATTTAATTTATTCGCGATATTTTTGAGTCTTTTTAATATTATAAAAATGTTGCAAAACTTTAAAAAACATTTGAAGAAGATATAATTTTAGATAGAATTGGTATGGTGGGTAATGAAATGTTTGTAAAAATAAAAATTTTAAAAAGAGATTTGTTAGAAGGCTTGAAAAACGATTAGCTGCTATTCTACTCGCGAAAGACCACTACTTATTTTAAAGAAACGCGAAAATTGCTGATTTGCTTTCCTTTTTTTTATTTTCTTTAACATGGAATTTTGACAAAAGACAATTGATTTTTAACAGCATTGCCATATTGAACTTGCTAAATTCAGTTTAAATTCACAATGATTTTGTGCATTAAGAATATGGATAATGCACGAATTAATTTGAATTAAGGCAGTTAATGCAAATTAACGCTACCATCTGTCTAGGGTATATGACCGGATGGCTAAAATATGTCGCAATCATATAAAAGAAATTCCTTGGAAAATAGTACCCAGGTGTTGTGGAGTAGGGTATCACATGGGTCGCCCTGTCCGACTATAACACTCTCTTACTTGTTATTCTTGTTTTTAGTTAAGAAGTGTTTGTTACTTAAAAATGAAACACAACTCAAGCACTTATATCTTTTTGTCACCTATCGATTTTTTATACACTCAGCATTTATGCTAACGAGGGTATATACACTTTCATGCCACATCGAAATAATGTACAGTGAGTGTCAAAAATATTCGGTTTTCAATTTCACCAATAATAACACCTCAGTATTTTCGAACCCCATAACCAATATTCAAAAAACCAAATACTAAAAAAAATGTTGGTCCTGTGGCAATTAAAAAATGTATGTAACATGGCTCCATGGCAACCCTATAAGCGAGAATAACAAAGAAGAAGTTGTTAATCCTGTTTTCTATGCGTCAAAAATATTCGGTTTTTGTAACTTTTGTTAAATATTTTGGCAAAAAACCAGTCAATATCGAACTTTTTCTGCAATATTAGTATAAATTTCAATAATTGCGAACAGAATCTTTGTTCCTGTGTGCAAAAATATTATATTTTATAACAAATTATTACAATTTAGGGCTAAGGAAAATCGCTATCCTAGAAAAGAGTAAAAATGTTTATATTTCATTATAAAAACGGCAGAAATAAAGGGAATTTTTGCTTATTTTTGAATATTTAGTCGAATACATTTGAAATAATGTGCAAAAGTCACGAAAATATAGAAATAATTGATTTCGTGAAACACATAACCCAGCCAAACCAAGGACTGGGAGGGAAGGCAGAGGAATCTCCTGAAAAATTACGGCTAAACCGCCCTCAATTTTCCCGAAATTGGTCACCGAGTCCTAAATGACTTTCAAAAGATAGAAAATATGCACTTACATTCCAAAAAAATCGAAAGGATAAAGCCTTTTATGGCCTTGTAACACATCACACACCATCGGCTTATTTACATAACCAAAAATCTAGTTCAAATTTCGCCTTGATGTACCTTCAAAACTTGATGTACACCAGAAACCTGGTGAAATGGAGTTAGTTTTGAATGTCTAAGCAGGAAAATCAGTATACCACCAAGTTTCCGGCCTTTCTGTGTACTCCAACACAAAAAGTACGAAGGAGCTTATAGGAGACATGTATTTATCAATGACTTATGATGTGTTACAAGGCCATGAAAGGCTTTATCCTTACGATTTTTTGGAAAGTAAGTGCATATTTTTTATCTTCTGAAAGTCATTTAGGGCTCGGTGACCAATTTCAAGAAAATTAAGGGCGGTTTAGCCGTAATTTTTCAGGATATTCCTCTACCTTCCCTCCCAGGCCTTGGTTTGGCTGGCTTATGTGTTTCACGAAATCGATTATTTCTATATTTTCGTGACTTTTGCACATTATTTCAAATGTATTCGACTAAATATTCAAAAATAAGCAAAAAAATTTCTTTATTTCTGCCGTTTTTATAATGAAATATAAACATTTTTACTCTTTTCTAGGATAGCGATTTTCCTTAGCCCTAAATTGTAATAATTTGTTATAAAATATAATATTTTTGCACACAGGAACAAAGATTCTGTTCGCAATTATTGAAATTTATACTAATATTGCAGAAAAAGTTCGATATTGACTGGTTTTTTGCCAAAATATTTAACAAAAGTTACAAAAACCGAATATTATTGACGCATAAAAAACAGGATTAACAACGTGTTCTTTGTTATTCTCGCTTATAGGGTTGCCATGGATCCATGCTACATACATTTTTTAATAGCCACAGGACCAACATTTTTTTAAGTATTTGGTTTTTTGAATATTGGTTATGGGGTTCTAAATACTGAGGTGTTATTATTGGTGAAATTGAAAACCGAATATTTTTGACACTCACTGTATGTTTGGACGAAATCCGTTTCAGACAATTTGTAGTTGATTTAGCCATGTACGTCTGTCTGTCTGGCTGGAGCGCACGATTACTCTCGAACGGATAAACCGATTCGGTCTAAAATTTGGCTTTCGTAATATTTTGTCCAAACTTAGTTTAAGTTCGAAGATGGGTTATATCGGCCCACTCATTCCGGTATCTACTCCACAAAAGTTCGAGAATGTTCGGAAAATTTGTGCGCACGATAACTCTTGAAGGGTGTAACCGATTTGGTCCATACTTTGCACATCCTGAAATTTGTACCAGGCTTAGCTTAGATACTTCTTCTGGTACCTCCCACACAAAATTAAGGAATTGTATAGACAAAGGACTGTTCTCACCAATTTTATTAACATTGAGTTTGTTGACAGAACAACTGAATTAAAAATACAATTGTAATCAGATTTTGTTCAAACAAAAACTGTATGTGGTTAGTTTTTGACGAAATCTACATCCTCAGATAAATGTATAAATGAAGATATTGCATTTTTTAAATCGCCTTCGAAAAACGTTGAGTATTTTTGCTTGGGTCGGTTAACAGCATATAACATGATACGGTGCTCTTGAACCAACATTAAATGAAAGGAGCTAACACCTGGGAATAAAAAAATCGCCTAAGCGCTTTTTAAATAAATCACGGTCAAAGTTCACATTTTTTGGGGGTTTTTAGGTTTTCACGCCCTATCAAAATGGAATAAAGAAATTGTTGTAGCATCGAAAATTCTCTACAAAATTGTCCTTTATGATATTTTTGTAGGTTTTACCATTTTTAAGATTACCCTAGACAGACGGCAGAGTTAATTTGCATTAAAATGTCCTAATTTGAATTAATTTTTCACCCTGACAGAAGATAGTTTCTGCATTTATGAAACAGCAGTTTGTGTTGTCTGTTTGTACCCAGCAGACCATTTCATAAAGCTTTACAAAAGTTCGCCTAAATATGCGAAACAAATACACTTTCTACCATTGACTTTTTCACCACGATGAAGCAAAAATAAATTTAATTTATTCGCGATATTTTTGAGTCTTTTTAATATTATAAAAATGTTGCAAAACTTTAAAAAACATTTGAAGAAGATATAATTTTAGATAGAATTGGTATGGTGGGTAATGAAATGTTTGTAAAAATAAAAATTTTAAAAAGAAATTTGTTAGAAGGCTTGAAAAACGATTAGCTGCTATTCTACTCGCGAAAGACCACTACTTATTTTAAAGAAACGCGAAAATTGCTGATTTGCTTTCCTTTTTTTTATTTTCTTTAACATGGAATTTTGACAAAAGACAATTGATTTTTAACAGCATTGCCATATTGAACATGCTAAATTCAGTTTAAATTCACAATGATTTTGTGCATTAAGAATATGGATAATGCACGAATTAATTTGAATTAAGGCAGTTAATGCAAATTAACGCTACCATCTGTCTAGGGTATATGACCGGATGGCTAAAATATGTCGCAATCATATAAAAGAAATTCCTTGGAAAATAGTACCCAGGTGTTGTGGAGTAGGGTATCACATGGGTCGCCCTGTCCGACTATAACACTCTCTTACTTGTTATTCTTGTTTTTAGTTAAGAAGTGTTTGTTACTTAAAAATGAAACACAACTCAAGCACTTATATCTTTTTGTCACCTATCGATTTTTTATACACTCAGCATTTATGCTAACGAGGGTATATACACTTTCATGCCACATCGAAATAATGTATGTTTGGACGAAATCCGTTTCAGACAATTTGTAGTTGATTTAGCCATGTACGTCTGTCTGTCTGGCTGGAGCGCACGATTACTCTCGAACGGATAAACCGATTCGGTCTAAAATTTGGCTTTCGTAATATTTTGTCCAAACTTAGTTTAAGTTCGAAGATGGGTTATATCGGCCCACTCATTCCGGTATCTACTCCACAAAAGTTCGAGAATGTTCGGAAAATTTGTGCGCACGATAACTCTTGAAGGGTGTAACCGATTTGGTCCATACTTTGCACATCCTGAAATTTGTACCAGGCTTAGCTTAGATACTTCTTCTGGTACCTCCCACACAAAATTAAGGAAAAGTTCAGTTTATGACCTGCTCTCGAATCGCTTTGATTTTTGTTGTAACAACTTGTATTCACTGCCCCCCATACGACGGTACAAATTTCATCAAGGACAGATCCGTACATCCTGAAAGTTGCAAAAAAAAAAACCTATGAGACCGTGTGTAATGGTCGGAGCGGAGTGCAAGATAACTCTTGAACGGATCTGCAGAGTCGATCCAAAATTGGCAGTCGTAACACTTTTTTCAGACCTCCATGATATTCTATAATGGGACATATTGGTCCACTCCTTTGGGTACCTCCACCACAACAGTTCAATATTTTCGCTAAAGTGCTGCGCACGATAATTCTCGAAGGCAGTAACCGATTTGGTCCATTCTTTGCACACCATGTTATATCTATGAGGCATATATATATGTCAACTCGTTCGGGCACCTCCCACACAAAACTTCGGAAAAAAGGATATCCTCTCGAATCGTGCTGATTTTTCTTGCAACAGGTTTCAAAGCCCCTATTACGATGGTGCAAGCTTTTTGAGTGGCAAGACGACATTTCTTGAGAAAATGACGCGAAAGCTGTAAAAATATTGTGTCCAAACATAGTTTATGTTCAAAAGTGGAACCTGTCCGTCCACTGCCTGGGGTACCATCCACACAGATGTTCAACATTTTTGTTTAAGGCTCTGTTCATGGATCCTTTGGAAAATTTTACCGAAGGTACTCCTATTGTCCCTGTTTACAGCGATAATATGTTTTTCGTGTGTATAAATTGTATGGTGATCAATTAAAATGACTGGTGGGCGCGATGTCTATAGAGAGGAATGACTGCCAAAATAAGACCCACTTCCAAAATAGACAATGTCGGTCCATTCCTTTAGATAACTCCCCCGCAAAACTTTTGAGATCTAATCCAAATATATATTTTTGTCGACAAGTTCATACGCCCGAAATTCTAAAAACCCCCTAAATACATACTTTTTTGAAAAAGAAGTGTTTCAATTCACACAGGCTGAGGGTATATCTCTGGCAAAGCCGACTAATACTTTTTACTTGTCTTTCTACACAATTTCATGTCTTCATTGACAAATAAATTGTAGTCATTAATACCGTCAACAAATACTCGAACTATTTCATTCGTTGTTTGGAATACTGTTTTTACTAATTTTATACCATTAATTTAAATGAAAATTAAACAAAACTTACAACTTCTTACTTAGCGACAGAAAAACTAATGAGAGAACATTTGCTTTTGGCAGTGAACAGCATCAGCCATTTTTTTTAGTTTTTGACACTTCATATGTCAAACTGGGAAAGCTAACCGGATTGTGGTTGGATTGACCATCAGATAATTATGAAGATATTACTATATATGTATTAAGATTTTGTGATTTGTTGTTGTTTTATATGGTGAACAGAATCAAAATGGTCAATATATATTATCGCATTTAAAATAATAAGAGTGCGAAAAAAATTATTTTTTCCTCGTCAAAACCCCCATTTTTTGTCGTCACCGATTGCAAATTTCTACATGGGATTCGATAGTAAACATATTAAAATTAAATAAACCAAAAAATTAGTTCAAAATATTGGAAGGTGTGGACGTGGCGTGCTCCTATAGACGAAAAATGCTTTCCAATTTTGGAAAATAAAAGAAAGAAACATATAATTCTCAGAAACTATAACAGATATTGTGTTCCTTGTTTTTTGTTAGGCAGATAGGATTGTTGCCTTTAAGAGTAGTTTTAATAAATTGCCGTAGCGTTTACATGAAGTGAGCTATTTTATTTTTTCTCAGGTACTAAATTTTAGTGAAATTTCAAGTTTAGTGGACTAGAACTTTTAGGGAACAGCTTGGAACAAAGTTCCATTTTAACAGAATGATGTCCGTATATACTTTTGTAACCGTCCAGTTCCGTCCGTTTAACCATTTTTTACATTTTTTTGAAATTACATGGGTAAAAATGTGTATTTTTCCATACCGTTTCCGATATAAATTATAGCTTTTTACACAAATCGGAATTTTTTTAATGTACGAGTTTTTATAAGAGCTAAGAGTATTTTTTTCAATTTGGAATAAAACTATATTAAAAAAATCATATTATTAAAAAATCAAATCAAGAAGATCAGCGTAAAATGGAGGAGCTAGCGTTATCCTTTTTACGGAGACAATGGACACTACTACACTTATATTTTGAAAGTAGCTGTCGTATTACGTTATATATGAAAATGTAAAAAAACAAGTAAGAAAGGGCTATAGTCGGACGGGGCCGACCATGTGATACCCTACACCACTTGCCCTGGGCATTAGTTTTGCATGGAATTTATATTATATCATTGCGACATGTTATATGTTGTTCTAAAATTTTTATTAAGAAAGAACCTAAAGCATTTAAAATAGCATTAGGTGACTTTTACCGAATAATAACAATAAGAATGTATTAGTCAGCTGTGCTGAAGAAGATATAACCTCAGACCCTGACTAACAAAAAAGAAAACACAATCATTTTACCGTGAATAAATTATCTTGATTTTGATATTTCAACCTGATGAATTTTTTATACCCTCCACCATAGTATGGAGGGTATATTAAGTTTGTTTTTCCGTTTGTAACGCATTGAAATACTCATTTGCGACCCTATAAAGTATATATATTCTTGATCAGGGTAAAATTCTAAGTCGATCTGAGCACGTCCGTCCGTCCGTCCGTCCGTCCGTCCGTCCGTCTGTGGTAATCACTCTAGCATCCACAAAAATGGAGATAGGACGCTGAAATTTTGGGAAAATGCGTCTTTTGTTTGCAGGCAGGTCAAGTTCGATGATGGGCTATATCGGTCCACGTTTTGGTATAGCCCCCATATAACGGTACCCCCCGATTTACGGTATTTTGACGTTTTTAGCTACATTTTCAGACCGATTTGGCTACAATTTGACACTTAGGGTTCTTAAGTATTAATAAACATATATAACAAAACTTGTGGACATAGGTCCACGTTTTGGTATAGCCCCCATATAACGGTACCCCCCGATTTGCGGTATTTTGACGTTTTTAGCTACATTTTTACACCGATTTAGCTATAATTTAACATTTAGGGTTCTTAAGTATCAATAAACTTAAATAACAAAAGTTGTGGACATAGGTCCACGTTTTGGTATAGCCCCCATATAACGGTACCCCCCGATATACGGTATTTTGACGTTTTTAGCTACATTATCAGACCGATGTAGATATAATTTGACATTTAGGGTTCTTAAGTGTTAATAAACTTATATATTAGAAGTTGTGGACATAGGTCCACGTTTTGGTATAGCCCCCATATAACGGTACCCCCGATTTGCGGTATTTTGACGTTTTTAGCTACATTTTCAGACCGATGTAGCTATAATTTGACATTTAGGGTTCTTAAGTGTCAATAAACTTATATAACAAAAGCTGTGGACATAGGTCCACGTTTTGGTATAGCCCCCATATAACGGTACCCCACGATTTACGGTATTTTGACGGCTTTAGCTACATATTCAGACCGATTTGGCTATAATTTGACATTTAGGGTTCTTAAGTGTCAATAAACATATATAACAAAACTTGTGGACATAGGTCCACGTTTTGGTATAGCCCCCATATAACGGTACCCCCCGATTTGCGGTATTTTGACGTTTTTAGCAACATTTTTAGACCGATTTAGCTATAATTTGACATTTGGGGTTCTTAAGTATCAATAAACATATATAACAAAAGTTGTGGACATAAGTCCACGTTTTGGTATAGCCCCCATATAACGGTACCCCCCGATATACGGTATTTTGACGTTTTAGCTACATTATCAGACCGATGTAGCTATAATTTGACATTTAGGGTTCTTAATTGTTAATAAACTTATATAACAAAAGTTGTGGACATAGGTCCACGTTTTGGTATAGCCCCCATATAACGGTACCCCCCGATTTACGGTATTTTGACGCTTTTAGCAACATTTTCAGACCGATGTAGCTATAATTTGACATTTAGGGTTCTTAAGTGTAAATAAACTCATATAACAAAAGTTGTGGACATGGGTCCACGTTTTGGTATAGCCCCCATATAATAGTACCCCCCGATTTACGGTATTTAGCCGTTTTTAGCTACATTTTCAGACCGATTTAGCTTTACTTTGACATTTAGGGTTCTTAAGTGTCACTAAACTTATATAACAAAAGTTGTGGACATAGGTCCACGTTTTGGTATAGCCCCCATACAACGGTACCCCCCGATTTACCGTATTTTGACGTTTTTAGCTACATTTTCAGACCGATTTAGCCATAAATTGACATTTAGGGTTCCTAAGTGTCAATAAACTTATATACTAAAACTAGTGGACATAGATCAATGTTTTGGAATAGTCCCCATATAACGTTACCGCCCGATTACAGGTATTTTGACGATTTAAGTCGCAATTCTATTCCGAATTAGCTATAATTTGATATTTAGGGCTCTTAGTGACCAAACAAACTTATATTCGAAAAAAATAATGAACATAGGTACATGTTTTGGTATAGCCCCATATAACGGAACCTCCTGATTTTCGGTATTTTGAGAATTTTACCTACAAGTTTTAACCGAATTATCTGTAATTTGAACATTTGACATTTGAAATTCTTAGCGGTCACCACACCTCTCCAACAAAAATTGTCAAAAAGGTCGATGTATTGATAAAGCTCCCATATAAAAGTTCCTCCCGATTTTCAGTAGTTTGATGATTTAACCTACAATATTAAACCGAACTAGCAGTAATTTGACATTTGAAGTTCTTAGTGGTCACAATACCTCTCCATAAAAAATTGTCAACAGAGGTCCATGTTCGGATATAGCTCCCATATAACGGTACCTCCCAATTTTCAGTAATTGGCAATTTTTAACCGAACTAACTGTAATTTGACATTTGAAGGTGGTAGTGGTCACCACACATCTGCATCAACAATTTTGAACATAGCCCCAATATAACGATACTTCCCGATTTTCGGTACTTTGAGGATTTTACTTAAAATATTTAACCGAACGTAGGTCCATATTTTGTTAACCCTCAAAATATACCTCCGGATTTTCTGTACCTTAGCTTTGTTTTTATTTTTTGACGAACTTTCTGTAATTTGAAATTTAAAAGCCAACAAAAATTGTTCATTTAAGTTCATATTTTCGAATAGCCCACATACCTCCGAACTAGCTGTTAATGACATTTAAAGTTCCCACGTTATGTACCGATTTTCCGTATTTTGAGGATTCTAGCTACAATTTTTAACCGAATTAGGAGTTATTTGACATTAAAGGCTTCCATCAAAAACTGTCAACATAGGCCCATGTTTTATTATAACCCCTATATAACGGTACCTCCCAATTTCTAGCCCACAAAAATTTGTCAACATACATAGTTAGATATAGGCACCATAAAAAAGGGCCTACCGAATGAAACATTTTATGTACATTATGTGAAATTTTAACGTACCCACTTAAAGTTGGGGACAGGAATGAAAACTAATTATTCCAATTTAGTTCAGAATATATTATGGTGGAGGGTATGAAAAGTTCGGCCCGGCCGAACTTAACGCTTTTTTACTTGTTTATTCTATCATTTATTACAACAAAGTTTACAAACTTATCAAGTAATATTATTTTATTTATATCATGGAATATAGTGTGGTGAGTGAGTAATTCATTAATTACACTCTAAAGGTTTCCGCTTCTTAGGCTTATCCGACCAAATCCAAGGGAAGTGTTCTTCTAAGTCTTCTGCTAGTTGTGTACATATGTTCGTAGTATGTTGTTCGTATATGGATTTTGATGATCACGAAGTTTTATAGTATATGTTAGTGCTTGATGTATAATTTCCTCTGGTATTGATCTTACGCTTAGATCTCTGCGCAGATCGGAATTTCGTGTATACCAGGGCGCGTTTACAATAGATCGTAGTATTTTATTTTGTATTTTTTGGAGTTTGTGTATTTCCTGTTTGTTTACACAACCCCAAAGCTGGATCCCATATGTCCATATGGGTTTTATATTTGGTTATAAACGAGGAGTTTATTATTTATGGAAATATTTGATTTTGCCGAAAAAAGCCAGTTGAGTTCATTCATTACACCCTGTACCACAATGTGGAAAAGAGTATTATAAGTTTGTTTTGGTAAAAATTCATGTAACACCGCGAAATATTCGTCGGAGACCCCCAATGTGGTCCCGTCCATTATAAATTGTAAACACGCTCCAGGCCGCAATTATGGACCGATCGTCACGAAATTTTGTATGGAGGTCGAGTTCAGATCAGAATTGGTGATGATCGTGAAATATTTAGCGGGTGAAATGGACCAAAAACATAATATTTATCCAATTTTCTAGCGGCTCTGTAGGTCTCAATAATAGTCCGATCAACGCGTAATTTTAAACAAGGTAAAATTATATCACAAAGGACAAGCTTGCAATTTGAGATGGCGATCGGATAATATTTAGAGGGTTAAATGGACCAAAACTTTTGTGTGAAAATTGTGAAAATTTTTAATATACAGCTTTTATCTTAATTCCTGGAAGTGACATTCCGGACAAGTGAGATATACTTGAAAGTGGAATTGATGCCAATTATGTTGGTGTGCATGATCAAATAACAGAGTTACAGTCTAATATATTCCGTTATTTGTTTGTAGTGTAATAATAAACTTGCTAGAAGTCGCAATTATACATCAAAAGTCACGAAATTTTGCACCGAGTAAGAGTATAGGTCGAAAAAGATGCCTACAATTTTGAATGATGATTTGATATTCTTTAGCGGGTGAAATGGACCATTACTTTTATATGAAAAATATAAAAATTTTATTTTTGGTCGTTATTTAAATCGTTGAGTACATATATATTTCGCAAAGTAGCCTACATATGGAAAAAAAACTACTGATGTAAATTGCAATAAAATTTTTGCTAGATAACGGGCCTACTGCCTAATATATAATGGGTTCTGTGTAGAGAACCACATTTTTATCCCATGCTACATATTGTCTCTCCAAAAGTTTATGTAACACCACGAAATATTCGTCCTAGACCCCTTATTTGGTATGCCAAAATTCATATCTCGACGAGATAAAGCGATTTAGCGATGTGTGTCCGTCCATTAAAAATTTTAAACAAGCTTAAGGCCGCAATTATTGGCCGATTGTAACGAATTTTTTAAGGAGGGTGGGTTCGGGCCATAAAAGAAATGATTAGTTTTTGGTAATGATCGTGAAATGCTCAGGGGACGAAATGGACTAAAAACAAAATTTTAACCAATTTTGTAGCGGCTCTGTAGGTCAAAATAATAACCCGCAAAATTTTAAACAAAGTTTGAGTTTATGATGAGGAAGAAGCGTACAAACCAACGTGAAGATCAGATAATACTTAGCGGGTTAAATAGACTGAAACTTTTGTGTTAAATTGGTAAAAATTTCAATAACGTAGCGGTTAAACAACGGAAGTAGTAGTACTACATAAATGGGTTTCATTACATTTTAGTTTGAGTAAAGTACATTGTGGTGTTAGAGGCATATCCATTGTATAAATAGGATAAAGAAGTGGCCCAAGTATACTACCTTGCGGTACACCACCTTTTATTGGCTTTTGTGAAGAGTATTCTGAATCAAGTTTAACTCGGAAATATCGATTTTCTAGATAAGACTTCAATATTTCATAGTATTGAATAGGTAAATATTCGTGTAATTTAAACAAGAGGCCTTCGTGCCATACGTTATCAAAGGCTTGGCCGACGTCTAGAAAGACTGCTGATCAAACTTCCTTTCTATCGATTGCTTTTTCAGCTTTAACAATTCTATGGACTTGTTGTATCGTAGAATGTTTTTCTCTAAATCCAAATTGATGTTTTGGAATTAAGTTCCTTCTTTCGGCAATATTTTTCAGTCGTTTAACAAAAACCTTCTTAAATATTTTTGATAGTGTTGGGAGTAATGAGATCGGACGGTAAGATTTCACATCGTTTGGTGGTTTTCCAGGTTTATTCACAACAATAATTTCTGCAACTTTCCATGTTAGTGGCACATGTTCAAGTCTAAAGCATGCATTTATAATGTACATTAGTTTTCTAATGGCTTTGTTGGTTGGTTTCTTGATATTTTGTTTGTAATTAGATCATAACCAGAGGATTTTTAAATGGTTTTATTTAGCTCACCCCGTTTGTTTTATTATTTATTCTTGGGTCAAATTTAGTAATTCAAATTTGACCCTCTTCCTGTCAACCGATTAATCTGAAATTTTGTATACACTTTGGATTTTGGTGACAATACAATTATGTTTATTCATTATCATTATAAATTCAAGATGGCCGCCGCTACAAAATGGCGGATAACGTAGGTTTTATCAATCCCATCAATATGGGTATCAAATGAAAGGGCTCAACAAGCAGAATACAATATGCTATAAAAAATTGACATCCAAGATGGCGGCCGCTACAAAATGGCGGATAACGTAGGTTTTATCAATCCCATCAATATCGGTATCAAATGAAAGGGCTCAACAAGCAGAATACAATATACTATAAAAAAATTTAAATCCAAGATGGCTACCGCTACAAAATGGCGGATAACGTAGGTTTTATCAATCCCATCAATATGGGTATCAAATGAAAGTGATCAACCAGTAGAATACAATGTACTATATAAAACTAAAACCAAGATGGCGGCCTCAAAAAAAAGTTCGGATAACTTAGGTTTTATCAATCCCATCAACATAGGTATCAAATGAAAGGTCTCAACAAGTAGAATACAATTTACTATGCAAAATTGAAATCTAAGATGGCCGCCGCTACCAAATGGCTGATAACAATTTTTTATCAATCCCACCAATATAGGTATCAAATAAAAGGGCTTGACAAGAAGAATACAGTGCACTATACAACCTGAATATTTAAGATGGGCGCAGCCACTAAATGGCGTATAATTAAGATTTAAATTTAGAAATTGAATCTGTAATTTAGGTATCTGATTAATCCAGCCTGAATCCACCACCCAAGTCAAGATTTTTTATCGTGTTGAGGACTGTGTGGCGTTAGGGCGGCTAAAAATGATACGTCGTTAGCGGTACACCACCAAAGTTAAGGTGAAAGGTTAAAACGCGCCGAGAACTGTATGGCATTAGGGTGGATAAAAATGATATGTCGTTAGCGTTTTCCCCTCAAGACTCAGGCGCATTTTGTTGTACATAGCCTTGCTCCTTTATTGGACCTCTGGGGGGTAAAAAAAATATAAAAAATACAAACACAAATAAAACAGAAACTGCAACACAACGTAAACGAAGGCTTCAAAAAGCGAAAGAAAAGTATAAAGCAAAACGAGCTAAAGAAAGTGAAGGTGATAGAAATAGTCGATTACAGAAACGGCGGGAACAATTAGCGTCAAAAACACCTGAGCAATATGAGGCCAGGTTAAAAAAGCAACGTCAGCGATATACACAAATGACGGCGTCAGAAACGCCTGAAGAATATGAAGCCAGGTTAACAAAGCAACGTGAGCGATTCACACAGATGATAGCGTCAGAAACACGTGAAGAATATGAAGCCAGGTTAACAAAACAACGGGAGCGATACACACAGATGTGTGTTGCCTTTAATACTATCATGGGATTCTACAATACATAAAATGCAGGGCAGCACTGTGGATCACGCAGTCGTATACTTAGGTGCGAAACTGTTTGAAGAAGGTCAAGCCTACGTGGCTCTTAGTAAATGAATTAAACCGAATGCGAAATAAAAACTAAAAACTAGAAAATAAAATAGGTAAAAAAACTTTTTAAGTTACACGGTTTTATGTTAAACATACATTGCAATGTTTAAGATAAATGTACTAAAAACAAAAAAATAATAAAATAGATACAGTCGTGGGAATTATAAACATATGCATAGACTAGACTAAAATAAATCCGGGGGGCACGTCAATTGTCTACAAATTATCGACTTAATGTGCGATACAAGAATCGTTTAATTCGTCGTTAGGCAGTTGGCCCGCAGACGGTGAGGAAATTACTTACTATTTTCTTGCTCATGGAAATTCCAATAGTTATACACTCCATGTAAATAAAAGAGATGTTTCAACTAGTTTATCGTTGGACATTCACACTGCTGGCTGGCGAGGAATCGTTTCACTGCTCGTAGTTTGTCTTTAATCGACAAAGTACTACTCGCTCACCACTATGAAACCCTAAAACTCGCTTATAATCGAGCTTGCTAGCTTGTTTCCACATTCTAGCCCTACTTAACACACGTCCATCGTTGTCGGTTGAACAATTGCCTAATTATGGTGTAACATTACAAAACAAACATTTTAATCAACGATTGTAGACAATTAACGTGCCCCACGGTTTTAGTTTAGTCTAGTCTATGCATATGTTTATAATTCCCACGACTGTATCTATTTTATTATTTTTTGGTTTTTAGTACATTTATCTTAAACATTGCAATATATGTTTAACATAAAACCGTTTAACTTAAAAAGTTTTTTTACCTATTTTTATACCCTATACCACAATGTGGAAAAGGGTATTATAAGTTTGTTTTGGTAAAAATTCATGTAACACCGCGAAATATTCGTCGGAGACCCCCAATGTGGTATACCAATCTTCATATCTCGACGAGATAAAGCGATTTTGAGATATGTGTCCGTCCGTCCGTCAGTCCGTCCGTCCGTCCGTCCGTCTGTCCATTATAAATTGTAAACACGCTCCAGGCCGCAATTATGGACCGATCGTCACGAAATTTTGTATAGAGGTCGGGTTCAGATCAGAATAGATCCCTATTATTATTGGTGATGATCGTGAAATATTTAGCGGGTGAAATGGACCAAAAACATAATATTTATCCAATTTTCTAGCGGCTCTGTAGGTCTCAATAATAGTCTGATCAACGCGTAATTTTAAATAAGGTAAGAGTATATCACAAAGGAGAAGCTTGCAATTTGAGATGGCGATCGGATAATATTTAGAGGGTTAAATGGACCAAAACTTTTGTGTGAAAATTGTGAAAATTTTTATTATACATCTTATATCTTAATTCCTGGACCATACATTCCGCCCACATAAATAATATTTGGAAGGACAACTCTTGCCCTTTCAATTAATGCCAATTATGTTGATTTGTGTGGTCAGATAACAGAGTTACAGCCTAATATATCCAGTGTTTTGCTTGTAATGTAATCAAAAGCATATTAGAGGTCGCAATTATAGATCAATAGTCACGAAATTTTGCACGAGGTAGGGGTTTAGATCGAAGAAGATGCCTAAAATTTTTGATGATGATCTGATATTATTTAGCGGGTGCAATGGGCCATTACTTTTGTATGCTAACTAAAAACATTTTATTTTTGTTCCATATTTGAATCCCTGGAGGCCATATACCGGCAAAGTCCCCTATATATGAAAAATTAACTACCGATCTTTCCTCTGATGAAAATTTCAATAATATGTGCTTGGTAACGGACCAACTACCTAAGATATAATGAGTTTTGTGAAGAGAACCACATCTTCCTCCCATGCTACAAATTGTCTCTATCATGACAGACAAATTCCCAGTTCTTACAAATTACGTGGAACCCTATCATATTACCTGTCCAATTGTCCAAAATTTAAAGATGTAGCAGAAATTGCTAAACAACTCCAATTTTCAAATTTAAGAATATTTCTTAAAATGTACTGTATATAATTGTTCCACAAACATCCCAGTTGGGACAAGGGAGCCTTCTCTCATATCAATGAGAGCACCCCGATTAATATCAGCTCAAAGATATGTAGACAGCGGAATTTTATGCAACACCTATTTTTGTAAAATTTGCATATTTTTGGCTTCTAATTAAATTCCAATCGAAATATATCACATATGCAAAAATATGCGAAATGTATAAATGATGCATATGCAAATATTATTTTTGCATATGGAAAATTTCTGTATTTCACATATTTTCGTATGCTACATATGTTTCAATAATATCTTCTAAAATGTTTATGTGTACATTTTTCTGTTTGAAATTCACTTCAGACAAGTCAATAAAATAGAGAAATCTGTAACCAGGGCCACAATCTTCAAAATGTCGAAAATGGGGAGCTTTCGTTGTATGGGAGCTACGAAGACTGAATACAAAATGTCAGCCATTTCAGTTTGATATTGAGGTCACAACCTTCAAAATACCGGATATCGGGAGGTACGGTTCTATGGGAGCTATATGAATACCTGGACCTATACCGATAAATTTTAGGTCGAAAATTGTGATGAACGAATACTTAATACAAACTTTCAGCCAATTCGATGGGATATTTAGGACACAAAGTCTTGCATATGGTTTAGCAAATATGTCAAAATATGCAAAAATTAGGTCCAGACTAAATGTCCGTTCTAAAATTACTTGTAGGTGCCACCATGGTACAATTGTTTGCACACCCGCCTTGCACGCTGAATGTCGGGCGTTCGATTCCCGGCCAGCAAACATCAAATTTCCAACGATGCCAAAATACCCCTCAGTAAAGTTGGCGACATTTTCTGAGTATTTCAACCATGTATAACTTCTCTACAGCTGGTGTTTTAAGACATGCCTTTCGGACTCGGCGATAAACAGTAGGCCCCATACTATTGCTGTTATATGAATCGTGGTGCACGCCCTGTCCCTTCTGTGATGTTTGTGGAACAACTATTATATTGTTATTTAAACTTAATGTGATAAGGTTGCAGACTCCAAAATTTTATTTCTTACAATGAGCTTATTTGTCCAAAAGAAACTTGGATTTGCTGAAAGCTAACTTGCAGGGTAGTGGTGTAGGGTATCGTATGGTCGGCCCTGTCCGACTATAGCCTTTGCTTACTTGTTTTTTATTTGATAAGTATCTATTTATCAATTTCTTTAGTTCGCCGAATGTAACTGTTTTCAAGTCATCGTTGTCATTTTTGGGAATAATTTCAACAAATTCATCTTCCGTTTGCTTATCCGGATGATGCATGACTGGATGAAATAATACAATGTGCAAAGTTTGCACATATCACAAACTCCCTGCGAGAGTTATATTGTACCGTAATTTTTTCTTGATGCTGTTAGGCCATTTTCTCAGTACGTATGGCCTTAACTTGCACCGTCGTAAAGGAGGCCGTAAGGACAACCCGCTAAAACTTCAAAACGATCCGACAGGAGCTATTAAACTTCATTTACTCCTAATTTTATGATGAAGGTACCCGAAGGAGTGGACCGATATATTCGATATATACATTCGAACCCGACGTATGTCTAGAAGGAATAATATAATGTGACCAAATCGGTTGCTCCCTTCAAGAGTTATCCTCGCACCATTTTACAGAAAATTTTGAACTTTTGTGGAGGAAGGTATTGGCCGATATGGCACGTCTTCTAACATAAACTAATTTTGGAAAGAATATTACGAAGTCCAAAATTTGGTTGCACCAGCCAGACAGACGGACGAACATGGATAAATCAACTCCAAATTGTCTAAAACGAATTTCCTCCAAAGATACTTGGAGTCTAAAACCGTTATTTCGATTGGTCGTATCAAAGTGAATAAACTATCGTAAGCCTAAAAGCTGAGGCAAACAAGTAAAAAACAATCAGTCGGCTTCGTAGACAGAGATATACCCTCAGCCTGTGTAAATTGAAACACTTTTTTCCCAAAAAAGTTATGTATTTTGGGGGTTTCAAAATTTTGGGCGTATGAACCGATAAAAATGTTGATTAGGATTAAAGTTCAAAAGTTTTGCGGAGAGGGTACTTAAAGGAATGGTCCGACATAGACCAAAGGGGTGTCATTGAGGGATTTTACACCCTATGGGCTGTTTTCTCAGGAAATATGGACTTGCCTCTGAAAAAACTTTTACCATCGTAATTGAGGCAGCGAATACAAGTTGCTTCAACACAAATCAAAGTAATTCGATAGCAGGTCTTAAAGTGAACTTATCCGAAATTTTCTGTGGAAGGTACCGGATGGAGTGGACCGATATAACCCATCTTCGAACTTAAACTAAGTTTGGGCAAAATATTACGAAAGCCAAATTTCGGACCGAATCGGTTGATCCGTTCGAGAGTTATCGTGCGCTCCAGCCAGCCTGACAGACAGACGGACGAACATGGTTAAATCAACTCAAAATTGTCTGAAACACATTTCGTCCAAACATTCTTGGGGTCTAAAACCATTATTTCGATGAGGCCCATTTTGCCAGTATGAAAGTGTATATACATACCCTTGTTAGCATAAATGCCGAGGGTAAAAAAATTATATTTCCAGATATTGCATTGCTTTTTACGAAAGGAGGTACACAAACCTCAGACCCAGTACAGAATTGTAATTTGCATCAATTAAAAAACAGGACTTTTCTCTATGATGAGTTTAAAACTTGAGTTAGTTTTCAAGTTTGGCGTTCCTATTTTATCGGAATATGCCCCACAGAATTAAAAATATGAAACAAAAACTAAATTTTAATATTTTTGCCACAAACATTTGGGCCAATACTCGTACTATACTATCCTATTATTATCCAAGGTTATTGGTATACTCCTTGACCAAAACTCTTACCTCGTGCAAATTGTTTTCAGTATTGAGCTATAATTGCGACTACACAATTAAAACAGTGGGAACCCTGTATAAAAACGGGTGTAACTCTGCTATCTGACTATGCACATCAACACAATTTGTATCAATGGAAAGGTCAAGAGTTTCTCTTTCCAATATAATCTACGTGGGTAAAACATGTCTTCTAGCAATAAGCATACGAGCCCTAACCACTATTAATTCGTACATCAGATATTTTTTCACTGTTTAACATGAAACTTAATTAACATCAAATATATGTCTAAAGTGAATAGATTTTCATAAATTTTTGTAGGATTCATTTTTCAGCCACAATAATGAACTGGTAAACTTTTTTCCATCGATTGGAAAATAATTGTGGCCTGTAGAGCGATTTCGGAAAATTCGTTTTTGGTCCCAATACAAAGTTCTATGAAAAATAAAGAGCGGCCAGAGAGCACGGGTTATCGTTAACCGATCGTCATAAATTTTTGTAGAGATCATTTTTAAGCCACAATAATGAACTGCTAAAGTTTTTTCATCGATTAGACCATAATTACGGCCTTTAGAGAATTTTCGTGAAAATGCACCTTTGACCCCATACAAATTACTATGGAAACAAAGTTCGCTCGGTAGATACGGGTTAACGTTAACCAATTCCCGTAAAATTTCACATATAAGGTTTTTGGATCAAATCGAAACAAATTTAGGAGGTAGGAGCTCCAAAATAAAAGTATTTTGTTTTTTATGGGTCGCCCTAATATACATACTTTAATAACACATTGTTGAAATATGCTCTGTGTACGAATTAATAGTGGTTAGGGCTCGTATATACGCCATTCTAAAAATTTTACCAATTTTCACACAAAAGTTTAACCCACTAAATATTATCTGATCATTATCTGCAAATGCAAGTATACTCTTCATTGTAAACTGAAACCTTAATTAAAATATCGCAACGATCGGAACATAAGCGCGACCTACAGAGCTGCTACAAAATCGTATACAAATTTTGTTTTTGGTCCATTTCATCCCCTTAATATTTCGTGATCATCACCAAATCACCAACTATAGGGGTCTATTCTGGTCTGAACCCGACATCCATACAAAATTTCGAGAAGATTGGTCTATAATTGCGGCCTGTAGCGTTATTAAAATTTTTAATGGACGGACGGACACACATCTCAAAATCGCTTTATCTCGTTGAGATATGAATTTTGGTATACCACATGGTTCTACGACGAATATTTCGCGGTGTTACATGAATTTTTCGGAAAACAAACTTATAATACCCATTCCACAATGTGGTGTAGGGAATATAACTACACATACCCAACTCACGTTATTTTATTCCATCTATTCAGACCCAGAACCATTAATTCTATTCGGAACCATTCTCATCCTTTAGGGTATATTTTGTTGCATTTCATTTACATTTTCATAAATATTTGAATAATTTCATCATTATTCACATAGTTGAATTTATTTCCCAACTAAATATCTGAATAAGGCTTAATTGTTTTTCTTTTTAGAGAAGTATGCGCAGTTTATGATGAAAAACGCATAGAATTCGACAAAGAAAAAACTCAGCAGAGGAACAAAGTCAGTGGATGCCATTTTAATTGAAATTTTTGTATAAATGTAATTAAAAAACTGTTTGAGGCCACAATAGAGGAAAAAGCTTGTCAAAACCCTTCAGCTCAAACAGACCAAACAATCAACCAAGTATACACAAAAACAAAAAGACATGCAAAACTTCCGAATAAAATCGAGCCAACAAAACAAAAAAAGATCCAATATAGAAACTGCCACATTGAGATTGATGGGTTATGTTTGTGTGGGTGGGTCTTTGCCAATAAAACCGAAAAAACAGCTGTTGGAGAATATTGAAACTTCGTGCTCGTGCATTAAAAACCCATCATTCTAACTGAAATGTTTTTCCACATACATACATATGTAAATATGTATGTATAACAACCACCACCAATATATGTTGCCCAGAAGGAGAAGGTTATTGCAGATAGAAATTATTTTTTGTCGAGCCATCGTTACACAGGTGATTTGTGTTTGAATTGGGACTTTGAGGAATAAAAACCTATAAAAAAAAACTATTTTTTAAAGTTGAAGCCGTTCATTCTGCCTGTAAGGGAAATTTTTGGCGTTAGGAAATAAGTCCCCAATGAAATAACTCCCCAAACTGAAAATGAAATAAGTCCCCAAAATTTTGTACACAAAACAACAACAACTATAATTTAAATTTTTGGGGATTTATTTCAATTTTCTGGGGATTTATTTCATACAAAAATTTGGGGATTTATTTCATTATGAAATAACTCCCCAAATTTAGAAATGAAATAATTTCCCAAAAACTTTCATCGATTGTTATGTTTTTTTGTTCGTATGCCAAACATTTTTCCGCGGATACGCTCTGTTTCCGTAAGCAAAAATTTCGGCGTTACGAAATAAGTCCCCAATGAAATAAGTCCCCAAACTGAAAATGAAATAAGTCCCCAAATTTGGGGAGTTATTTCATTTTATTTTGGGGAGTTATTTCATTTCGTTGGGTAGTTATTTCATTTAAATTTTTGGGGACTTATTTCATTATGAAATAACGCCCCAAATTTGGGGACTTATTTCATTTTCAGTTTGGGGACTTATTTCATTGGGGACTTATTTCGTAACGCCGAAATTTTTGCTTACGGAAACAGAGCGTATCCGCGGAAAAATGTTTGGCATTGATGTGAGTTTGATATGATTACCAGCAATTTTAGGCTAATGTAGGTACACTACACTATGTATTTTAAAACATGGAACGAATATTTTAATATAGAAAACAGTAAAGAACTGTAAATTGTTGTACTCTTAAAGACTTGCGGGGGTATATTTGATTTGACGCTATCAAAAGTGTTTGGTTTTGGACTGTTCGAGGATTGTTACGAAATATTCATCGAAGGTGTCCTTGTGATTCTGATAACAACAACATAGCTATCAAAGAAGTGGCTGACATTGATCTAACCGCACTATGGGCCCAATGTCAAAAAATGCAAAAGTCTATTTTAAAAATAGAAAAATAGTTTTTTTCATGCCCTGTATTTTAATAAAATAGTATCAGGATAAGTGTTTAGAATCTAACACTTTGGACCACTTAAAAAGGAAAAAAATTCAACCTGACAAATCTGTATCTGTCTTGTATTGTAAAATTTTATAAAATTCAATCATAAGAAGAACAAAATTGTTTCGCTCGACAATTAAAATCTGTTAACATAACTAACGTTTTTTAAAATGGAAAATGCGTGGAAATGTATGCTAATTAAGATTGTGAATAAGAATTAAAAAAGTAAAATGTGATAACACAGTGCGACAACAAAAAAAATGACAAGGAAAATCGAGTACATTATGAAAGTAGAGCTAAACATATGAGACACGTGTATCGGCGTTTTTAAAGTTTACGTCGGAAAGTAACCAAAATAGGCGGGGCAAGTTCCGCCCATTTTTAATTCTTCGAAATATTCGAATTAAGATATCTTGGAATCCTTGCATTTCAGGTATATAGTGTCGTCATCAACTTTACTCAGGAAGGTATGGGGAATAATTTTGATAAAAAATTTTAACCCTCGTGCGGTTCATCAAAGGGGTCTTTTTTGTCCTTTTTTTGAAAATCTTTCAAAAACTCCTTAAAAATGTGATCGTATCAATTCCAAATATTCTACAAAATTGTTCGCCATAAAATTTTACTATAGGCATCAGAATACACCAAATCTGTAACTCTTGTCTAATCGCCAGGAATCTCTAAAAATGAAAAACACGTTTTAGGGTTAAAGTCGTACTTCATCTGAGTTTATTAAAAATTGACCTACAAACCATGATTTTAGAGAGTTGATGTCAGAGACAAAAATATTCTTCATCAAATTTCACTATGGGTCACTAAAGAAATGAAATGTCTATTTACATTTTATAGCATGAAAATATCAGTATCAATTTTGCTGAAAAAAAACATGAAAATATTTCCCAATTTTTTTTGATGAAAAATTTTTCCTTCTTTTTTCGAGTTTATACATGATAGTAATATAAAACTTGGTTATAGGTGAAAAGCGTCAAAGGATGAAAAATTCTACACAAAATTTCTCTATGAGTTTCAAAATAAACCATATGTCTATGTATACTATTTCCTTAAAAAAATAGATTACAAATTTATATATATTATTAGGATGAAATTATATGTTTTAATTTTGGACTGTTAATTTTACATAATTCCATACTGGATCAAAATCTAGCAAAATCCTTTACTTTTTGGGAATATTGTTAACGAAAGAAATGTTGCAAAAGAAATTGCATTGTGAGTCTCTGAATAAAAGAAATCTCTAACCATAACGTTAAATGCTAGTGTTAATTCCGTAAATGCCACCAAAGTAGGAGTGAGCCCCATCATTGTAGTTTTTTGGACCACACTAAATTGTACATGTGAGAGCCCATATGACACCTATATTTTTACTGGACCATAGCCGTAGACCTCTAATGTATTTTCACATACAATATAATCAACCAATGGCTTATCCTAAATACGTAATTTAAGTTAAAAGTATTAAAAATACGCAATTTTGGCAGGTCCGATCTGGGTTTACTATATTTTTCAAATATATGTTCACCACAAATGTTTTTAAAGCTATTTAAATTGAACACACAACATCTTCTGTATGAATTTATAACGAAAAACCATCAATAAGTTATTTATATTTTTTAATCACAACGACAATCTGCTTAAAAATTGTAAAATACGGTCCTAAACTCTACACCAAAAACAAGGGCTGCTAAGAATGTTATATGCTATGGTTACAGATTTCTTTTATTCAGAGACCCATAATAAAATTTCATTTGGAACATTTCTTTCTTTAACAATATTCCCAAAAAGTAAAGGATTTTGCTAGATTTTGATCCAGTATGGAATTATGTAAAATTAACAGTCCAAAATTAAAACATATAATTTCATCCTAATATATCTAAGTTTGTAATCTATTTTTTTAAGGAAATAGTATACATAAACATATAGTTTATTTTGAAACTCATGGTGAAATTTTATGTAGAATTTTTCATCTTTTGACACTTTTCACCTATAACCAAGTTTTATATTACTTCGAAAAAAAAACTCGAAAAAAGAATCAAAAATTTTTCATCAAAAAAATTGGGAAATATTTTCATGTTTTTTTCAGCAAAATTGATACTGATATTTTCATGCTATAAAATGTAAATAGACACTTCATTTCTTTAGTGACCCATAGTGAAATTTGACGAAGAATATTTTTGTCTCTGACATCAACTCTCTAAAATTATGTTTTGTAGGTCAATTTTTAATAAACTCAGATGAAGTACGACTTTAACTCTAAAACTTTTTTTTCATTTTTAGAGATTTCTGGCGATTAGACTATAGTTACAGATTTGGTGTATTCTGAGACCTATAGTAAAATTGTATGGCGAACAATTTTGTAGAATATTTGGATTTGATACGATCACATCTTTAAGGAGTTTTTGAAATATTTTCAAAAAAAAAGACAAAAAAGACCCCTTTGATGAACCGCATGAGGGTTAAAATTTTTATCAGAAATATTTCCCATACCCTCCTGAGTAAAGTTGCTGAAGACACTATATACCTGAAATGCAAGGATTCCAAGATATATTAATTCGAATATTTCGAAGAAATTAAAAATGGGCGGAACTTGCCCCGCCTATTTTGATTACTTTCCGACGTAAACTTTAAAAACGCCGATACACGTGTCTCATATTTTTAGCTCTACTTTCATAATCTACCCGATTTTTCCCATCATTTTGAAAAAAATTTAATTTTGTTGCACAGTGTAATGAACTGTTGGTGTAGACATGTAATGCATTTTTGTGTAGTTTGTATGTTTTTTGGAGTAGAATTGTCGGTATTGCGACGTATTCGTGAAACTATTAATAGGTGGTAAAAGGGAATAGTGAGTACTACATCCCAGCAGAAAGTTTGCCATCATATGTACAAGTGGTTTAGATGTGCATCAAATTATGCATTTTCGCTCATGATTTTTACAAGAGCGTGACTACTGAAAGATGCACTCCATTAGCACTGCATTTTAACTAACCCTTTGGCATTGCATTTTAACTATCCCTTTGGAATCGCATTTAAACTAACTCTTTAGGGTAGAATAGGATGCAGTCATATTTACACCCAAAGCACGTGTTTAATGCAGTGCTTTGGATAGGCACTCTTCGGAATGTGTTTTATGCAGTTTAAATATGCAATAAAAATGCAAGCCATTGCAAAATATCCAAGAATAAATAAAAAGAATTTATTATTTGTGTAAAACAAAACAATTGAGCAAAGGCTATAATCGGGACGGTCCGACTATATGATACCCTACACCACTACCCCTGTGCATAAGATTTTCACTGGTAAACATTTATTTTAGGGAATATTATCTGACTACCACCAAACTCAATATGCTCATTCTTCTCTGAGACCCCCATTAGCCAACAAACTATTCCTGACGATCCGATCGAAATTGCGACCTGTAGCGTGATTAAAAAAATGGAAAAATTGGATGCATAACCGAATATTGCTATATCTTCGTTGTTTGACCACCTACGCCTTTCTACTTGCATCGTTGTAAAGGTGTGATTTCTTACTTTCATAGCCAGGCTTTGCATTTGGAAGGTTCCCAACCAATGCTGAGATATTCGACCTGTATTGCGACCTGTAGCGTGATTTCAAAAAAATAGAAAAATAGGATGTATTACCGATTATTGCGATATTCTCGTTATTTGGTCACCTACGCCAAACTACTTTGCATTATTGTAAATATTTGGATTTTCGATATCTTCGTTGTTTGACCACCTACGCCTTTCTACTTGCATCGTTGTAAAGGTGTGATTTCCTACTTTCATTACCAGGCTTTGCATTTGGAAGGTTCCCAACCAATGCTGAGATATTCGACCTGTATTGCGACCTGTAGCATGATTGCAAAAAAAAAAAGAAAAATAGGATGTATTACCGACTATTGCGATATTCTCGTTATTTGGTTACCTACGCCTAGCTACTTTGCATTATTTTAAATATTTGCATTTTCTACTTTCATAGTCAAGCTTTGCTTTTGGAAGATCCACAACCAAAACTGTGATATACGTCATAATAATTAAATCGCAAAAATGAACAGTGGGGTTTTATTTGCGACTATTGTGATATCTTCGTTGTTTGACCGACCACCTACGACAACCTACTTTACATCGTAAGAAAGGTCATATTTTCTACTTTCATTGCCATTTCTTGCTTTCGATGTACCCCTTATAGAAGTTGAGATATTCGCTTTGGAAGAAACATTGACTTTTTCTCAAAATAAGTTTTTTGCCCATTCCAAACTCTAAATATTATCCGACCATCACCAAAATCAATAGGCTTCTTCCCCTCCAGGACCCTCTTCAACACCCAAATGGTGACGATGGATCAAAATTGCGACCTGTAGTGTGATTACAAGATTTAGATGGACAGACGGACGGACGCACATAGCCAGATCGACTCAGCTCGTCCAGACATTCATTTTGATATATATATATATATATATATATATATATATATATATATATATATATATATATATATATATATATATATATATATATATATATATATATATATATCTATATATATATATACAAACTTTTGGCCAAAACCAACTTATAATACCCTCCCAAGTAGGGTATAAAAATATTACAAACATTATTACATTAACACAATTTTTGCAAAATTTTCCGTGTGTTGTACGGGTCTGTGCCGCATGCAGACCACATGTTTTGCACAGTAAAGCCGATCCTTGTCCAATACGTGTTTATGCGGCTGCACTTTCCCGAGCGTAAATCAGCCAAAACTACTTTGGTTTGTCGTGGCAGCTGACGCCCCTCAGCTGCGATAGATGGATGTTCTCCGAGGACAGCATTCGCGTCATAGTTTTTTATGACATCTGCAACTACGTCCGTATGAATGCTATCAAACTCGCTTGATATGATTGTTGATCTACAGGTTCTCTGTTGTAACGCTAGACCTCTTCTTCTAGATCATGATTTCCTTGATATGCCTGAATAGGCGGGACCAACGCACCATATGGTGATTGGGATGGCTCTCACGGCAACACCCGAGCAGGCACTGCAACGAAAGTACGTGATTGTGTCGCTGTACTGGAAGAATCTTTGCCTCCTCATGTAGATGGTTCAGCGGAGTCATAAGGATGCACCCTATTGATGTTCTCAGGACGACATCCTGAAATGTACATACGTTTGTACATATCGGAACTGTGCTTGTTTTCTCCGATTTCAATTTAATCCATGCTGTACTTGCTTCATCTGTTAAAGGCGGTTTTATATTGTCTTCCAATCGCCAGTTAAGATTTTGACATCAGCACTCCATTAACAAATTTACTTTATTAAATTAAAATTAAATATTGTTGGAAATGTTAAAACGCTTTCTGTTTTTATTTTTGAAGAATTGGTTGTAGAGATGTACAAAATGACTTAAGCGCATTTTACACTTGCACTTAAAACAGGTGTTTTGGGAGTTTACGTCATTTATTTGACAGATATTGTATGGACTTGACAACTTAAATGATGCATGTTTTATAAAACATGTTAAATGTAAAATACGTTTTATGTACCTCTAACAACTGATAATAAAATGAAACGAAAGGAGTTCATTTTTCATAACACCGTTTGAACTGCATCCACATGCTTTTAAAATGTAAGAAATGGATGTCAATCGTTGGAGTGCATCCGAATGCGGTTAAAATGTAAGGAATTGGAGTGCATTTTTCACGACACCGATAGAACTGTATCCGAATGCAGTTAAAATGTCAGAAATGGATGTCATTCGTTGGATCGCATCCGAATGCGCATAAAATGTGGGGAGTGGAGTGCCTTTTTCACGATTCCGTTAAAACTGCATCAAAACATGCCGTAAAGAACTACTCTGCATGGCACCACTTCCAATTTATTTTGCTGGGATATGTACAAAAATTAGTATCCATAACAGTATCCAAAAATTAGTAGCGTGACAATTAAAAATTGGATATTTTTAAATATTGGTCTGGGATGGGAATGAGACATGTCAATACGACACAAGTCTTCGAATTTGTTAGTAATGTAAATCTTGTTATACCAAACATTAAAATTTTGTATGTTCAAGATTTAGAGATACCAGCCTGTAACTATTAAGTTTTCTAAAATCGGCCATTGACAGAGCTGACCCTAACGGAGAATTATAGCAAGTCACTGTTTGCTATTTAAAACTGGTCTTCGGACTGCTATTCTTATAAAGGGGTGTCACGGTCATAAACTCTCTAAACAAGAAATCGCGAGATTTCCTTGTGCAGACGGTGAATGGTTTGGGGCACCCTGGAAAGGAACAGAACTTCGGTTCAGGATGGATTTGGTTTCGTCTGAATCTAAACCACGAAAATCAGTAAGAGTAGTGAAGTGGCAAACGCTGGGCATCTTGCAGATCAATCTGCATCACTGCAAAGCCGCCGAACTACTCTTGTCCCTCACAAGGTCTGAAGTGGACATTGCGTGGTTCCTGGACTAAGTAATGCCAATTTCGACGTCTAGAATCCAGAACTAGATATACATACTTATTCGTGATAGGCACATAATGACAGTCAACACCCCACCTATATAAACCAGAAAGTTAATGCAAAGACTAAAGTCTTTAAAGCTGCAAGCTGACACCTCCTGAGGCTGTGATAAGAAATCAATGCTAGGGACCTACAAAGGCATCGGTCGATTCTTTCTTAACTGTGCTGCTCCAGTCTGGACATCCTTCCTCAGCGACACATAATGGAGAAATTTGCAAACATTCCAGAATAATGCGTTCCTAGTTGCAACGGATTGTGTCCAAATGTTCAGTGTGGATCACTCTTGCCTACTAGACAGTTCCTGCCTACTACTATCATTCATCTTAACCATCATACCGTGATGAAAATCCATCTCCCCTACATACCCGTCAGGACTTCAGGTGCTATAGTGAAGGCATCCAAGACATCATTTCAGGGAACGTCATAACCGGTGTCAACAAGGAGACCTTGTTGGCCTCTTACAAAAAAAAAAAAAAAAATAAAAAACAATAAGCCTGTTTTTTCTAAGCTATCCGGCGCCCACTGGTCTTTGAATATCGCACTGAACACAGGTGGAAAACACAAACATATTTGCAGAGGTACCCGGAACCGGCAACCGTGGGATTGAATTGTTGTTGTAGTATGCATATTAACCTACGTAGAAGCATAGGTTTAATGCTGGGTTTCGGGTCACTCAGGTACGAAAGAACCCGCTGCTGTTGGATTGTGCACCGCGTTATATGCCTGATGTTAGTTTGCTCTTAGAGGGTGCTAGGGGACTTCAATACCCATCATGAGCTTTGGCATTCCGTCCTAGGTGGCGAGAATTGTTGCACCAGGTCTGACAAATGACGTGTCCTGACAACCCGTAATTTCCCTCGGCTTAGACCAGCTTTCTATCATCGTCACCGTAAATAGACCACCCGTACTTTTTTGAACCATGGGAAGAGATTGGCAAGAGAATTTACCAATCACCGCAATCCCATGGCTGCCGGTTCTATGCACCGGATTGACTCTGAGGAATCTTCGACCTGGGTGCTTTACCTCAACAATTATGTTTTTGTGTTTTTTCACCATGATAGCGACAATTTATCCCGCAATGCCCGCTCCGAGCTCTTTTGGTCCATGCCGGGATAGATATGTACCCCGGGCCAGTGTGAATCTGTTATGTGTGCCAGATTCGCATCCACCAAATGCAAGTATCGGTGAAAAGTAATAGATGTAGGAAATGGGTGCACTTCCGAGGATGCTCTGGCCATAGTCGCACCCAGGAATACTGCGATAGGAATGGTGCTGCTTACTGCGGCAGAACATCTTCCAACTTCGTCGTCCGATTCTTTGTCGTCGGAATACCGATTCCTCCCAAATTCTGCAGCTGTGTTTTTATGCTTATTGTAAACATCTGAACGAAAGTTGAATGGTCCAGCTGCTTGCCTCAAAAACCTGTCATTGAGCCCATAGTGCAATGGTGCGTTTTCACAAAAATATCTAAAAGCCGCATCTATGGTCCAATCGATGGGAAAACTTTACCAGTTCTCGGTTGTGGCTAAAGAATAAATTCTACAAAAAATGTTTTTGCAACCTGTTGATATCTACTCAAGAAAATTCCCAAAACTTTTTTGTCACCTAAAATATGCTATTTATCTTTAACGGGATATGTTCATAATACATATAGCTCTTTAACTCCCGTTATTGATTTTTGTATATTCATTCAAGAGGAAAATCCTACATGGAATATTTGTTGTAAATAGGTTTTTTCCTTCACTGTTCACGAACTAAATATTATATTATAGTTGCAGTTCGTCTCACCATTTTTTTATTAGTTTCAAAAATCTTTTTGTTTTCTCACCGTCATTCTCTTGAACAAACATTTCATATAACAAAAAGCTAGCTATCATAGTAACTTAACAATATTTTGTTAAACTCATCAAAATATTTTTGATGAAACTTTCCACTAATGAAATATATCATAAAACATGAATAAAACCGCGAAAAAAATAAAATCCGCAGGAAGAGTTGCACAAGAGCTAACGAATGCAATTTTAATTGAAATTTTTACACAAATTCAATTAAATAGAGTTTGAAACCACAATAGAAGAGAACCAATAAAATTAAATAAAAAACAACAAAATGTTGAATTGGCAAAACACATATACAGACACAAATGACGACCGGAAGCCATAGTATCAACATTTCAATTGATACGTAAACAAAGTATCACTTTTAGCACAAAAATTCTACATAATAATATCGGTTGAATTTTACACTAATAAAATTATCTGTGGAGAATGTTCTACAATGTAAAAAAATAAACATTGTACGTGAAGCTAAATATCCTGCAATTTGTGAACGTTATGTCGCCTTAGTCATACAATAACTGAATTAAAAAGAGTAGACGGCCCATAGGGTCGACTACTGTAGAGTAGATGACCCACTGAATCGTCCCCTCTAGAGCAGATGGTCCATAGGGTCCTCTACTGTAGAGTGGATGGCCCATAGGGTTGTCTACTGTAGAGCAGATGCCCCATAGGGTCGTCTACTGTAGAGTAGGTGGCTCATAGGGTCGTCTACTGTTGAGTAGATGGACGATAGGGTTTACTGCAGAGTAGATGACCGATAGGGTCGTCTACTGCAGGGAAGATGGCCCATAGGGTCGTCTACTGCAGAGTAGATGGCTCATATTGTCATCTACTGTAGAGTAAATGGCCCATAGGGTCGTCTACTGGAGAGTAGATGGCCCATAGAGTCGTCTACTGCAGAGTAGATGGCCCATAGGGTCGTCTACTGTAGAGTGGATGGCCCATAGGGTCGTCTACTGTAGAGTAGATGACCCATAGGATCGTCTACTGTAGAGTATATGGCCTTTTGGGTCGTCAACTGTGGGGTAGAGGGGTCAAAGGGTAATCTACTTTAGAGTAGATGGCTCATAGAGACCTCTACTGTAGAGTATATTGTCCATTGGGTCGCATACTGTAGAGTAGATGGCCAATAGGGTCGTCTATTACAGAGTACATGACCCATAGGGTCGTCTAATGTAGAGTAGATGGCCCATAGGGTCGTCTACTGTAGAGTAGATGGCCCATATGGTCGTCTACTGTAGAGTAGATGGCCAATAGGGTCGTCTACTGTAGAGTAGATGGCCCATAGGGTCGTCTACTGTAGAGTAGATGGCCCATAGGGTCGTCTACTGTAGAGTAGATGGCCCATAGGATCGTCTACTGTAGAGTAGATGGCCCATAGGGTCGTCACGAAAACGAAAACACATATACAGACACAAATGACGACCGGAAGCCATAGTATCAACATTTCAATTGATACGTAAACAAATTATCACTTTTAGCACAAAAATTCTACATAATAATATCGGTTGAATTTTACACTAATAAAATTATCTGTGGAGAATGTTCTACAATGAAAAAAAAAACATTGTACGTGAAGCTAAATATCCTGCAATTTGTGAACGTTATGTCGCCTTAGTCATACAATAACTGAATTAAAAAGAGTAGACGGCCCATAGGGTCGACTACTGTAGAGTAGATGCCCCATAGGGTCGTCCCCTCTAGAGCAGATGGTCCATAGGGTCCTCTACTGTAGAGTGGATGGCCCATAGGGTTGTCTACTGTAGAGTAGATGCCCCATAGGGTCGTCTACTGTAGAGTAGGTGGCTCATAGGGTCGTCTAGTGTTGAGTAGAAGGCCCATAGGGTTGTCTACTGTTGAGTAGATGGCCCATAGGGTAGTCTACTGTTGAGTAGATGGCCCATAGGGTAGTCTACTGCAGAGTAGATGGCCGATAGGGTTTACTGCAGAGTAGATGGCCGATAGGGTCGTCTACTGCAGGGTAGATGGCCCATAGGGTCGTCTACTGCAGAGTAGATGGCTCATATTGTCATCTACTGTAGAGTAAATGGCCCATAGGGTCGTCTACTGGAGAGTAGATGGCCCATAGAGTCGTCTACTGCAGAGTAGATGGCCCATAGGGTCGCCTTTTGTAGAGTGGATGGCCCATAGGGTCGTCAACTGTATAGTAGATGACCCATAGGATCGTCTACTGTAGAGTAGATGGCCTATTGGGTCGTCAACTTTGGGGTAGAGGGGTCAAAGGGTAATCTACTTTAGAGTAGATGGCTCATAGAGACCTCTACTGTAGAGTATATTGTCCATAGGGTCGTATACTGTAGAGTATATTGTCCATAGGGTCGTCTATTACAGATTAGATGACCCATAGGGTCGTCTATTGTAGAGTAGATGGCCCATAGGGTCGTCTACTGTAGAGTAGATGGCCCATATGGTCGTCTACTGTAGAGTAGATGGCCAATAGGGTCGTCTACTGTAGAGTAGATGGCCAATAGGGTCGTCTACTGTAGAGTAGATGGCCAATAGGGTCGTCTACTGTAGAGTAGATGGCCCATAGGGTCGTCTACTGTAGAGTAGATGGCCCATAGGGTCGTCTACTGTAGAGTAGATGGCCCATAGGGTTGTCTACTGTAGAGTAGATGGCCCACAGGGTCGTCTACTGTAGAGTAGATGGCCCATAGGGTCGTCTACTGTAGAGTAGATGGCCCATAGGGTCGTCTACTGTAGAGTAGATGGCCCATAGGGTCGTCTACTGTAGAGTAGATGGCCCATAGGGTCGTCTACTGTAGAGTAGATGGCCCATAGGGTCGTCTACTGTAGAGTAGATGGCCCATAGGGTCGTCTACTGTAGAGTAGATGGCCCATAGGGTCGTCTACTGTAGAGTAGATGGCCCATAGGGTCGTCTACTGTAGAGTAGATGGCCCATAGGGTCGTCTACTGTAGAGTAGATGGCCCATAGGGTCGTCTACTGTAGAGTAGATGGCCCATAGGGTCGTCTACTGTAGAGTAGATGGCCCATAGGGTCGTCTACTGTAGAGTAGATGGCCCATAGGGTCGTCTACTGTAGAGTAGATGGTCCATAGGGTCGTCTACTGTAGAGTAGATGGCCCATAGGGTCGTCTACTGTAAAGTAGATGGCCCATATGGTCGTCTACTGTAGAGTAGATGGCCCATAGGTTCGTACCCCATATGTTTTGCCGTGGATATACATACGTGAAATGTGACACAAACACACGACCAAAAGGGATACATCACATATACATTAAAATACCATCAACTAACAATACTCCCTACATGGCAACATGGTGATTGACAGACATGCAGCCCTTTTTGTATAGAGAAAAAAAAACTCTCAAACACATTGAAACAGAAACATGATTTTGCGAACCACGTTCATTGTCTGTCGGTGTCGTTTGTATGTCAAGCGAATTTTGGTTTTAGTGTTTATGATGTTGTGGGTGTTGTTTTCTGTTTCCGGCAAAGGGAGAAGTTTAGCTTTGCATGGATAAACTTTCAATCGATCTTAGTTGTGTTTGTATGTATGTGAAATCACAAACACATTTACAGGGAAACAACATTCAATGCGTATCATTGCTCTTCTCTTTTATGTTTTGTTTTAATATTTTTGTTGTTTGTTCAAATTGTACATTTGCACTTTCAAAAGAACATTCGTTATTTATTATGACGATTTTGCCGATTGTTTTCACGCCTCACATAACAACTTTTCCTTTTTTACGGGCTAGTAAATGAACGGAATTATAAACTAGATTAGTTCAAACGAAAATTTAATCAATCAAAGAAAGTTTGTTTTTTTTTGCTATGTGGAAAGCAATTGGTTTAGAGATCAATTCATTCAATTAGTACCGTAATGGACATAAACATAGATGGCGTATGTTATTGTCTCATAGAAGGAGTAGCTAATGATTTAGAGATTAATGACCTAGTTCCCCAAACAGGCATTTGGGCATCACAGGTCAACACTTTTTTTGGTATTTATGTTATCATTTCCCCAATCGCATATGGTTGATCCGAGACATTAAAATTTTACAGCTAGAACATCATCCTACAAACATTCGCATCTATTTGTATGTATCAGCAATTTGTTTAAATATTTTTAAACCAAAGTTCCAAACGATTCTCAGTGGCTTCAAATGTTTCTTGAGTTAATGTTTAATGTCAGCAAACAAAATGTATAGCATTTTCTATTTTTTGTTAATATGAAACCTTTAAGAATAGTATGGAATATTTACATATCGCTCATTTACTCAAAGAGTCACTTATTAAAAAAAAATATTTTTCTGGACTAGCAGTTTCTATTTTTTCTACGATTTCTACTTTATTTTATGTAAAATGTTCATGCTGATATTGATTTTGAGTTTATGAAGCACTAAAACACCTTAAATTATGCTTGATCTTGCACAGAAATTTAGCTTTGATACTTGGCTAACTCTTTACAAATTATGGTCCAAGTAGTTATTTTACTTGTTGCGCAATAACCTTTTTAAGTTGGGAAGTCAACTTTCAATCGACAAATTAAAACGTGTTGAGTAAATGAGCGATATGTATGTATGCGCCGGCTCTCAACACTTCATTGTTTGTAAGCAAATATTTTCTTTTCAATTTCTTAAGATTTCTCAAGTCAATAACACTTCGTGTGCGACATTTTGAAGAAAGTTGTCCTGTTACTTTGTATGTAAATTACAAAACTTAAAACATTTTTAAATGTACCAGACTTAAAAGGATGTAAACCAAAACATTATTACTTCACGTACAGATGTCGTTGACTTAAATAAGAACCCTTATGCGTTGCTTAAATCAAAGCCATTCAAGGTTTTAAATGGAAAACATTATTTGACCTTAAAATACCTTTGATCGAATAAAGGATTTCAACTCATAATTCGTTTTTAATGAACCTAGGTCTTTTCTTTTACATTTCGATACTACATATTTTGTAATGTTCGACCATAAACCGAATTAAGGCATATTTAAGTTACAGTTTAAATCCTTTGGAAACAAATGTTCATGAAAGTTTCATGGTGCTACACCAAAAAAGGCAAGTATTCTCATGCATCAATTCGGTTTTGTTGGAGTCCATGGAAGATGAAAATACCTATGATTCTTCCAGATCACTTCGAATATATTAAATTTGGATATTTTTCCAAAAAAAAATTATGGTCAATGTTACACGCTAAATACTATCCCAGCAAAAATCCTCATTACAAACCTCCTTTCCCACCCATTATTTTAACAAGCGCATGTCTTGCGAAATATCTGGTTATTTTGTAACCACTGAACAAAGTAGATTGTAACCACTGAAATAAGTAGATACTGAGTAGATTCTGACTACTCATTTCAGTGGTTACAAAATAACCAGACATTTCGCGCGACATGCCCTTGTTAAAATAATGGGTGGAAAAGGAGGTTTTTGCTGGGATGCGATCATTTTCAGAAATTATTGGCACTAACTGCGAGATTATGGTTACACTACACACACTTAAAACTGAGGGATCTCTGTATACATTAGGCTGCAAATCTTGCTTCTGACCACGGTATATTTTGGTATATTGCAAGTGGGTGGTGTTACATGAATTTTCAGAAAAAACAAACTTATAACACCCTATCAATATTGTGGTGAAGGGTATAATTAACAGTTATGGAGATATGGTGTGCAATGTATACAAATTATGGAATTTTTAAGATATATTATAAAATTTGAGACAAAAAATGTTGTTTTTCGAGTTCATTATTTCTACAATTTTTTTACTCATTCCCTTATCTACGAATATGCCTCAGAGGTCAGAAGAGGTTTCTCATTGGTTTCAAAGATATAACCCAGAATTACTTTAATAAGTCAATATTTAACTATGATTAAATGGGACCATAAAATCCATGCTGGATTTGATACAACAACACTCAACAATGGCTTTTTTCGTTGGGGTATGTACTTTAAAAAATCTTTCGTTCAAATTGCTGACATTTGGTACTAAGTCTTCGTTGGAGGTATTAAACATTCCCCCAGAAATTTGTCGATATAGGTCCACGCCTTCATATAGCCCCCATAGAACGGTACCTCCGGATTTTCGGTATTTTGTAGGTGTGGCCACAATAATCCATACAGACGGCTGAAATTTGGTATTTAGCCTTCCTTGGGGGTAAAAAACTTTCCATATGAATTTGTCGGTATATGACCACGCCTTAATATAGCCCCCATAAAACGGTACCTCCAGATTTTCGGTATTTTGAAGGTTGTGACCTCAATATTCCACCGAAAAAGCTGAAATTTGGTACTTAGTCTTCGTTAGTGGTATAAAACTTTCAGCCCCCATAGAACGGTACCTCCCAATTTTCGGTATTTTGAAGGTTGTGGCCACAACAACCTACCGAAGTGGCTGAAATTCGTCGGTATAGGCCCACGCTTATATAGGCCCTATAGAACGGTTCCTCCCGATTTTCGTAATTCTGAATGTTGTGACGTCAATATCCCACCGAAAGACTGATATTTGTTATTTAGTCTTCCATAGGGTTATAAAATATTCCAGAAGTGAATTATCAGTATAGGTCTACGTTTTCCTATATCCCTATAGAAGCGTACCTCTTAATTTTCGGTATTTTTAAGGTTTTAGCCACATTATCTTAGCGAAATATAAGAAACTTGGTATTTAGTCTTCTTTGAGTCTAAAAACTTTCCGCCAGAAACGTGTATAGATCGATGTTTTGATATAGCTTCCATAGAACGGTACCTCCCGACTTTCGGTATTTTGAAATTTGGTATTTATTTTTTTTCGTAAACGAAACGTACTTGAGTAATAAACAAGTAAAAAGTCGTTAAGTTCGGCCGGGCCGAACTTTTTATACCCTCCACCATAAAATAGTCTTAATTAAAATGGAATAATAAGGGTCCTTTCACAATTTTAGGTGGAACAACTTTTCGACAATGGATAGACTCCTACTGCCTCCCTCTATTGCTTAAATTACATTGTGAACACAAATGTTGGGGCAGAGATAATGGAGATGAAAGCCCTTGGTGTGTGTATATTAAAAACCCCGAAGGACAGATGCGCCGTGAGTCGAACTTCCGCGTTATGGCGTGATGAAGTTTTTGCAAGAGACCCTGTAAGCCATCATGAATTAGCATTATATCTCTTACGGCGTATCTGTCCTTCGGGGTTCATAATATACTCACCAAGGCCTTTCTTCCCCAAGAGGAATTTTCCGTGCCCAGACTTTCACCTCCATTTTGTTGCACAGTGTTACCTAATCTAATCTAAAAAAGTGTGTTCAGCTAGGTGAAAGGTACCACCTACGGGGCTATATCAAAGAGTCAACCTATCTTTAAATTTTTTGGCGGAAAAGTTTTATAGCTGCAGGGAACTTCAAGAGTCAAATTCAGGGTAGTTTCATCAAAACAATGTAGACCCTCAAAAATGGACCCATGTTGACGAATTTTAGTGAAGAAATTTCGTGACCACTGAAAATTCCCCGAAAATCGGGAGGTACAGTTATATGGGGGGGTATACCAAAACATGGACCTATACTGACGATTATTTTTGAATAGACAAAATTGTAGCTAAAATTTTCAAAATACCGATCATTACAGCTAGTTCGGCTAAAAATTGCAGCTAAAATTCTCAAAATACCGAAAATCGGGAGATACCGTTATATGGGGGCTATACCAAAACATGGACCTATGTTGACGATGTTTCGTTGGAGATGTTTTATGACCACTGAGATCTTCAAATGTCAAATTACAGCTATTTCAGTTAAAAACTGTAGCTGAAATTCTCAAAATACCGAAAAGCGGGAGGTATCGTTATATGGGGGCTATACCAAAACATGGACCTATGTTGACGATGTTTCGTTGGAGATGTTTTATGACCACTGAGAACTTCAAATGTCAAATTACAGCTATTTCGGTTAAAAACTGTAGCTAAAATTCTCAAAATACCGAAAATCGGGAGGTACCGATATATGGGGGCTATACCAAAACATGGACCTATGTTGACGATGTTTGGTACAGATGTTTCATGACTACTGAGAACCTCAAATGTTAAATTGCAGATAGTTCGGTTACAAATTGTGGCTAAAATTCTCAAAATACAGAAAATCAGGACGTACCGTTATATGGGGGCTATACCAAAACATGGACCTATGTTGACGATGTTTGGTGGATATAGTTCATGACCACTGAGAACCTCAAATGGCAAATTGCAGCTAGTTCGGTTAAAATTTTTGCTAAAATTCTCAAAATACCAAAAATCGGGATGTACCGATATATGGGGGCTATACCAAAACATGGACCTATGTTGACGATGTTTCGTGGAGCTGTTTCATGACCACTGAGAACCTCAAATGTCAAATTGCAGATAGTTCGGTTAAAAATTGTGGCTAAAATTCTCAAAATACCGAAAATCGGGAGGTACAGTTATATGGGGACTATACCAAAACATGGACCTATGCCC